>NC_080392.1:25927383-26222383 GCF_028751815.1 Salvia miltiorrhiza | reverse complement strand
CTATTTTATCTTCTATCTGATTGTGTTCATGATTGCATATGTATGTCTTTCATCTCATGATTGAGTTATAGGTACTAATACAGATAACCAAATATCATATATTAACCGCTATCACCCAAGATACAGAGTACTGAAGTTAATCTATAACTCTCACCCATAGTAAATCAAAGTGATGCATGAATCAACATATATATCTGAAATCTTATTAGTATTAAGATTTTATTAAGTCACCGAGATCTTGATTCTTCACTTATGTCAGATAGAAGAATACATCTCATTGTGATCCTATCAATACGTTATGACGTACCAGTATAGACAAATAGTCAAGACAAACTATTTCCATCTATACTGCAGCCTAGACCAACGACTCGTCCTAGAGTCATCTCGGCTGTGATCTATTTATATCTCTTAAGTTTATTCCAATTATATGACCTTCTGTGATTTGTTAATCACTATATAATCAACTTATATAGGGATAAAGGACATACATATGCAATCATGAATACAATCAGATAGGAGATTAAATAGTGTGAACACATGAATCATTGTATACAAGCATAAAACGTTCTTGCTTTCAGTATACAAATCCAACACTCTCACAGTTCACATGTCTTTCCTCTCTCTCTCTCACGATTTTCTCCGATCGATCATCTCTGTTGGGTCCGGGGGGTCTCGAATAGGTGTATGGGGGGGGGGAATACACCTATAGGCTATTTTTATGACTATCTACAAACCTCAATCAGAGGGATCTCAGTCAGAGATAGAAACGAAACTTTACACGCAAACAAGACACCTGTTTAATCGAAATAAGTGTTGACCAACAGGGTTGACGACTGATACTGAAAGCTCTCCAGTAAAGAGTTATCAGTTAAGTCACTGGAACTTAACTGATCCACGTAAGGGCTTCAGTCGTGTTTGCAGAGATGAAGATGATATCTCTCTTCCTTACTATCAGAGGATAGTGAGTCAGATTGACATCATACGCAGCGGAAATTAAACTTAGTTTCGAATAGCCTCGGTGGAGCAGATAGTTGGATTAAGGTTTCTCTTTTCAGTTAGTCAGCATTCAGTTTTATCAATTGAAATAACACAGTTATGAATATAAAACTGAAAGCTGTAAATAACACAGAGACTTTTACGTGGTTCGGAAAAACTCTTTCCTACATCCACGGCTGGTTGATCAGACCAACAATCCACTCCGCAAGTGCTTCCCGGGTGCACTGCAAACCGTGAACTGAAGATAGCTCTCTCTTCAGCACCTACACACCTCGCGTAGGGTTTCCCTACCTACACACCTCGCGCAGGATTTCAGCACCTACACAGCTCGCGCAGGATTACCTTGCTAAGCACACCTCGTGCTCAAACTTCCCTATCAGAGTTCAGAACACCTTTTGAAACTCCGAGTCACTCAAACACTCTTATGGGGGAAAGGTTTAAACGAGTGCCAACTATACTTACAAAGAACAAGTTCTTTGAAGCAAGTTTGACCTTTGGCTTCTGGGTACACAGAATATATGCCTAGGGTCTAAGAGAATGTATGTAATCAGCAGTGACTGATTTTGGCTTTGGAATTCTCTTCTTCGATTCAAGCTTTGGGCGGTTTAAGCTTTAGGCTGAGTAGCTATTTCGGCAGAGCTTCAGCTTATGTCGTTGAATCGGTGAAGATTGAAGTGATCCTCGAGCGCTATTTGTAGGAGAACTCTTGAATAGATCCGTTGGCGTAAATCATCCTCAAGATTTCTTCCGTTGGAGAGCAATTCGAATTTAGGCTGAGGCTTCAATCTTCGAGGTTCCTTGTCTGTGTGGAAACGGCTCTCTTTGATGGACAGGAGATGTGACATCTCTGAAAAGTAACCACCAGATAGGAATGACCTCTGCAGAGATAAGATATTGAGATATCTCTGCATTTAATGCGGCTGTACTTGAGCGTACGTGGCTTCCTCTGAACGTTGGAAGATCAGTCCTAGGGGGAATGTTCAACTGATACTTGACTTTAGTATCAGTCCATGGCGCGCATTAAATAATCAGTATTCAACTGATGCTTCAACTGATACTTCAGTTGGTAACTGCAGTCTTCAGTCTTCAGTCTTCAGTCTCCGTTCTTCAGTCTTCAGTCTTCAGTCTTTGACACCGCAACTAAACTAGAAACGAACTCTAACACTTGAGTTCAAAAACGATTCTAGTCTATTACATTTAAGTCCTATGAATTTTGGTATCATCAAAACAAGGGTTAGGATATTCCACAAGGTTCCCAACAATTTCCCCCTTTTTGATGATGCCAAAACCACACAGCAGTTCTAGACAGCAAAATGACTGAGCTCACAGTACAAGTTCTAGACAAGGGGTGAAAGCTGTTCCCCCTTAACAACAGAACCTAAATAACTTGTACTCAGAGCAAGAACGAAAACAGTTCTAAACACAGAACAACAAGAAGACAGAAAAACCATAAATCAGAGCCTGGACAAAGAGTCATTGTCTTCAGGGTGAGATCAATAAGAAGTTCATTTCATTAAACGGACTGATAAGCCATCAGTCTAGGTACAGAGCAAGACTTACATTGGAGTAAAAAGTAAAACAAAAACATCATGGATAAACCATGGACTCCAGCAGTCTGCTTGGCTGCGCCTTGAACTTCTTGATCTTCATCTTCTGTCTTCGTGTCTTCAATGTTCCTAAGCTTGTTCCACTCTCACTTGTTTTCCGTTGAATTGAGGTCTCTTCTGAAACGTCATCCTTCTGGTGATCCATAGCTATCCCATCTACAGTCAAGAAATAGGGACAGGAGTAATCTTCTCAAACAGATTACTCACTGACTCTTTCTTTCCCAACTTTCCCCCTTTTTGGCAACATCAAAAAGAGAGAGATGACCATGGAAGCTAAAAATCAAATGAGACAACAACTCCAATTCTCAAGTTGTGAAAACGTCTTGAGAAGAGGAGAGGTCCCGAGAATGCAGAAGGAGAAGAACGTCAAGAGTGGGTGGAGAAGAAAGAAAAAGAATGACGGAGAAGGCGGGGAGACAGAGGAATGATGGGAAGCAGTTTGAAGGAAGGGAAAGTATGCATAGCATCGTTAGAGATAATCATGAGATATAGCTATACATACTATCCGAAGAGCGAGGAGACAGACGAGAAGAGATGAATTAGAAGTGCGAGAGGAGGGGAGGAGAAACGAAGGAAATATATGACGAGGCGTTCATGAAAGAATTGGATCAGAACATGCCTTCGTCATACATGGGGGAGAAGAAGATGTGAAGATGGAGAATCGAATCAGTGACAGTCGTGAGGACTAGCACTGTCGATTTTGCGCCGGATGGCAATGAGCTTTTGCGCATTGCTGTTGCACCACATGGAGTCTTCACCAAAAGGTGAGAAGTTTCCTGAGAAACAGGTGAAGTCTGTCCATATTCTAGACAGGAACTTCCAATCCATGTGCCGGGCATGAGGATGGAAGACGCTCGTTTCGCTAGATACAAGTGAGGGTAGAGCAAACTTTGACGCCGGAGAGACGTTGTGATCCAGTGGAAGGGTCCGGTGAAGTCCAAGACTATGAGCGTCATTCTTCCACTCCATGACTTTGCAGTCATAGATTTCTCCTTTAGTCGGAACAATTTTTATCTGCAACTTTGGAAACAATTGAAACTTTTTCTCACAGTGAAAGCTGTGGAGAGTTGTTAGTTGATGCAGAAACACTATGAAGACAATCATGGTATAAATAGACAAGATGTGAACCATGTAGAAGATGAAAAGGTTTTTCGAAAACTGTGCCTTAAATGCAATTGAAGAAAAAATTTCGCGTCCGCCGTCACTGCGAGGGACTTCAAAAGGCATCATTACACATGTCATGTCAATGAGCGTTTCAAGAAATTTTATTGCAGAGGCAAAAAGGTTGGAAGGATTTTTGGCAAAAAGATCAGGACAAGTTCAATCAAAACAGATTTTCACTTTATAAAAATCTTGTCCTAATTCGGATATTCCAATTCCAACAATTCCAATAATCAGTTAAAGTTTTTGAAAGAAACTGATCAGTTAGAGAAAAGATTTTGAACTAAAAACTTAAAGCTCTAAACTGAAATAACTGATTTTGAAAAGGTAAGCATCTTAAAATACTTACTGATCAACTGAACATAGTAGTCAGTTGATACCACGTGATCCTGGATGATTCATCAGGATGGCTTCCTCTTCAGATGAGCACTCGGACTTCATTGCTTTTTACGTTGACGAACGTAGAAGCAGCAGTTGGTTGACCACCAGTCAGCATGACTGTTCGAGAAGATCTTCAAACACAGCATCACTCTTCAGGGTTGATGAGGCCAATCTTTGCACAAAGATCGTTGAACCTCTCTTCTGGAAGAGCCTTGGTCAGCAGGTCCGCTCTCTGAATAGCAGTGGGAATCCATTCCACAGAGACATTTTTCTTTTCGACATGATCACGAATGAAGTGATGTCGAATCTCAATATGTTTGACTCTGGTGTGATGAACTGGATTCTGGGAGATTGCAATAGCACTGGAGCTGTCGCAATAGATAGGAACTTCCTTTTCCTCGATCCCATAGTCCTTTAGTTGATGGACTAACCACAGGATTTGTGAGCAGCAGCTTCCGGCAGCAACATATTCAGCTTCAGTTGTAGAGGTGGCGACTGAAGTCTGCTTCTTAGAAAACCAAGAGATGAGCTTGTTGCCTAGGAATTGACATGTTCCGGAGGTTGATTTGCGATCAAGCTTGCATCCACCGAAGTCGGAGTCTGAAAATCCGGTGAGCTTGATGTCGTCCTCTGCTGGGTACCACAATCCTAAATTGGGTGTGCCCTTGAGATATCTCAGAATCCGCTTAGCTGCATCTAAATGAGCTTCCTTAGGATCTGATTGATATCTTGCACAAACCCCGACTGCAAATGCGATATCTGGTCTGCTCGCAGTCAAATACAGCAAAGATCCAATGATTTCTCTGTACTTCTTCGAAGAGACAGAGCTTCCTTCTGAACCTGGATCAACTTTCCAGTTTGTGTTCATTGGGATCTTGACTGACTTCATGTGCTGAATACCGAACTTAGCTATCAGCTCCTTCGCATACTTGGACTGGCTGATCAGTATTCCTTCTTTGGTCTGCTTGACTTGCAATCCGAGAAAGAAATTCATTTCTCCCATCATGGATATTTGGAATTTGTTCTTCATGATGTCAGCAAACTTATTGCACATGTGTTCGGATTTGGATCCGAAGATTATGTCATCGACATAAATTTGAACAAGCAAGAGATCTTCTCCTTCTTTGAGAGTGAACAACGTTCTGTCCACAGATCCCTTTTTGAAGCCTTGTTCAATCAGATACTCCGAGAGAGTATCATACCACGCTCTTGGTGCTTGCTTCAACCCATAGAGCGCTTTCTTCAACTTGTACACCTTTTCTGGTCCAGCAGCCTCAAATCCTGGAGGTTGTTCTACATAGACTTCATCTGTGAGCACTCCATTGAGAAATGCACACTTGACATCCATTTGGTGTACCTTGAAACCTTTGTGAGCTGCAAAAGCTAAGAAGAGTCTGACTGCTTCCAATCTGGCAACTGGGGCAAATGTCTCGTCGTAGTCGATTCCTTCTTCTTGACTGTATCCTTTAGCCACAAGCCTTGCTTTGTTTCTCACAACGTTTTCTTTTTCGTCTTTCTTGTTCTTGAAAATCCATTTCAAGCCAATCACCTTTGCATCGTCTGGTCGATCCACAAGCTCCCAAACAGAATTCCGGTTGAATTCATTGAGTTCTTCTAGCATTGCGATGACCCATTCTGTTGACTTCAGAGCTTCTTCAATATCCTTCGGCTCTGTAGTTGATAAGAAACAGCTGAAATTCTTATCTTCGTTGATGCAGTTCTGGTTGATGTCGAAGACGAGGTTGCACATAGATCTCCGAGTCTTGACGCCATCTGAAGGTTCTCCAATGATGTTCTCCTTAGAGTGGAGTTCAAACCATCTTCGATATTTCTTGATTTCTTCAGGAGATGGTGGAGCTTCTGCAGTTAGAATAGCTCTAGGATGTTGAGCACTTTCTGGAGCAGGGGAGAGTTGAGCTGGGGCGGCTTCTGCGCGTTCAACTTGAACTTCAGCAACTGGAGTTCCCCCTTGACTATTGCCATCTGTATTGGCTCCAGCTTGAACTTCAGACCGTTGGTTGATCTTCTGATACTGAAGCATCTCAGTATCTTCATCCTTGCCAGGTCCCCATACCAAGACAGTAGAGGGCTCGTCAGTATGGATTTCAGCTTTGGAACCTTCAGTGATCTGAACATTCTTTTCAGCATCTTGTTCCCTGAAACCATCTGTAGACTCATCAAAGATCACATGAGGTGTTTCTTCTACACATAGAGTTTGAGTATTGAACACTCGATAGGCTTTGCTTGAACGTTCTGTTCCGGAGTATCCAAGGAAGACTCCTGGATCAGCCTTGCAATCGAAGGTGTTCAACCTCTTCTTATCGTTGTTGTGTATGAAACACTTAGAACCGAAAGCATGAAAATGGGCAATCGATGGCTTTCTGTTCTTCCATAACTCGTATGGAGTTCTTCCATGTCTCTGAGTGAGGAAGGAGCGATTCTGCGTGTAGCATGCGTTGTTGACTGCTTCGGCCCAAAACTTCAAGGGGAGTTTTGACTCGGCTAGCATCGTCCTTGCTGCTTCCTTTAGAGACCGGTTTCTTCTCTCTGCAACTCCATTCTGCTGTGGAGTTCTTGCTGCAGAAGTTTGATGACTGATTCCTTGTTCATCACAATACTCACGAATGACAGTATTGAGGAACTCAGTCCCACGATCTGATCTGATGCTGATGATGTTGACTTCCTTTTCAACGCTCAGTCTCTTCAACAGCTTTGGCAGTTCCTCCAGTGTCTCTTTCTTTTTGAAAAGAAAGATAACCCAGGTATATCGTGAATAATCATCCACAACTACCAAGGTGTACTTCCTACCGTTGTAGCTTCTTGGAGTGATCGGGCCAAACAGATCCATGTGAAGTAGATGCAAAATCCTTTCAGAGGAGTGTCCTGTCTTTGACTTGAATGATGTCCGCGTCTGCTTTCCTCTGAGGCATGCTTCACATTCTTGCTTCTTCTGGAATACAATAGAAGGGAGTCCTTCTACCAGTTGATGTTTAGCAAGTTTGTTGATCGTCTTGAAGTTGAGATGGTTGAGTCTCTTGTGCCATAGCCAATTGAGCTCTGAGCTGCTTTTACTGATGAGGCACGTTTCTGGTGGGCTGTCTTCCCAAGAAACGACGTAGAGACTTCCTTGTCTGAATCCCTTCAGAACCACCTTCTTCTGATTGTTTCTAACAGTGAATTCATCCTTTTTGATTTTCACTGTGAAACCACTGTCACAAAATTGACTCACAGACAACAGATTATGTTTAAGACCAGAAACAAAGCTAACATTACTGATACTGGCGTTACCCATGTTGAGCACACCATAGCCTTTTGTTTCTCCAATCGAGTTGTCTCCGAATGCAACTTTGGATCCAGCTTTCTCAACATACTGGGATAGATATTCTTTGTAGCCCGTCATATGCTTCGAGCAGCCACTGTCCAGATACCACGTTCTGATTGAAGCTTTGGCCTCTTCCTTCTTTTTATGTTTCCTGACATTGACCTGCAAGAAAGAGTTGCTTCAGGCACCCAATCAAGCTTTGGGTCCTTCAATGTTAGTTCGAGTTCCCTTTGGAACCCAAATCTACTTCAGAATTGGTCTGGCTGATTTCTTGCGCATTATTGGATGTCTGATTGGTGTCGTTGGCGCTTCAGGTGGCATATGAGCATTCTTCCGTTGAGAAATCCTTTTGAAGGCCTCACTCTTGTAGCAGTTCTGTCTGGTGAGTGGTTGAGGTCTTCTTTGCTCGCCGAAGTATCTTCCATGAGATACTTTAGTCTTTGCAGACTTATGGAGATTTGTTTGACGTCCAGTGGCTTATCGTCGAGGAAGTGGCATGGCTCGACTGGACTCAGCATTGCTTGATCTCCATGGATGTTGTTCTTTCTGAAACTGAACTGAGGATGTCAGTTTCTGACTGATGTGGCCTTTCTTCCCCCTGGGTTGATGAGAAAGATTCTTCTTGGCTCCTGATGTTCCTTCCCGGATCTTTGACTGAAATCTGCTTTCCAGCCTTTTCAATAAGATGATCTGGTTGGGAGCCTCCTTAGCTCGTCTGTAGCTTCGTGGAGGTGGAACATTTGATCTGGCCATCAGTCTGCGCTTGTGAACTTCATCCATATCATGATCTCTTGATTCTTCTGAGGTTGTGATTTCAGAAGGATCATTCTTAGAGATGATCATGATATCCTTTCCTTTGGCAGCTGCAACCTTTCCTCCGATGCTGTTGACCAGTCCTTTCGATGGAAAGTTGCTCATCATGGGAGACTGCATCATGCAGTTCTTGACTGTTTCTTCCAGCTTGTGATTAAGCCTTTTGATTTCATGAGAAGCTCTTTCACATTCTGAGTTGGAGATTCTGAGCTCTTCTTCCAGTCGGCTGTTCTCCATGATTAGCTGATCAAGACATGTTTCATCCGGAAAGTAGATGATTGTCTGATGTTTAGCTCGTTCATCATCAATCTCCTTGTCCTTTTTCTGATTCTGCTTGAGGAGATCTTCGAACATTTTCCTCAGCTGACAGTGATCAGTCAGGAGCTGATCAAACTCGTCAGTTTCAACGGATGAGCTATCTCCAGATTCTGAGTGGTCTCCTGAAAGCATCAGGAAGTTATCAGTATATGGAGTTTTCGTGAGAGATTTTACCTCTGGGCCATTCATTCCATTGTCGTAGCTGTTGTCAGCTACACTTTCTGATTCGTTGGCCATCAGGGCTCGGCTCTCATCATCTGAGCTGGAACTGTCGAAGTCGGATGATTCTGATGTGTCGTTGGAAGAGTCAGCATCATCAGCAACCATCGCTTTCTTCTTCAAAGATCTGCGATCTTTCTTTGCTTTCAGTTCCCTGCGCTCAGCTGGAGTCAAATCAGGACATTCATGCTTAAAGTGTCCTTTCTTTTTACATCCATAACATTCCAATTCTTTGATGTCGTAAGCGGCTGACTTCCTTTCTCCGCTTCGATCTGTGGAATGTCTGGAGTCCCTTTCTCTTTCTTTTCCCTTGTAGTGCTGCTTGTGGAACCTTCTGTACTTCCGGAACTTGGACTCCATCTTGTTGAATCTGTCAGTCAACAAGGCATATTGACTGAAGAAGTCCTCAGGGTTGAGTTCCGTTGGCTCCTTGATCTGCTTCTTGCCTTATCTGGTTGAGGCCTTCAGTGCAACTCCTCTTGAGGTTGATGGACCATCTTCGTCTGATCCTCCAGCCTTCTTGTTACCAAGATTTCTCAGAAGATCGAACTCATTTGCCATGAGATCGGAGAAAAGCTTGTTTGTCGGGAGCTGACTGAATCCTGGCTTATGCTGATGAGCAATTGAGTAGATCTGCCATTCTCCTCGTGGCAGTGCTCGAAGAATCTTCAAGTTAATTTCTCGTTGAGTGTATTTGTCTTTGGAAATGGATTGAACTTCATTCAATATGAGGTTGAATCTTTGTTCCATTTCCTCGACAGATTCATTCTTGAGCATGAGAAAGGAGTCGAATTTCTGACAAGCTATGGAAAGCTTATTCTCCTTGATCTCCTCAGAACCTACGCACATTCTTTCCAGAATATCCCACATCTCCTTTGCTGTCCTGCACTTGATGATCTTCATGACATACTTGTCAGGAACGGTGCCGGAGATGATGCTTTTGGCGAGGTTGTCTAGCTCATCTTGCTTCCTTTCTTCTGTGGTGAAGTCTGCCTTTGACTTGGGCTGGTCCTCATCGTAAGGTTCCTGACGGATGTCAGTAGGAACCCTTTTTACAGTTTCGGTGATAATGATTGGACCGCTGGTGATGACTTCCCACATTCTACAATGTTGGGCAATGAGGAAGCTTTCAAGCCGAAACTTCCATATGTCGTATTTTTCAATACAAAACATAGGTAGAGAAGATAATCTGCTGTGGTTAGTCTCCATCAAAAAAGAGAGAACAGGTAACAGCAGATAAAGCAAGTAGCAAGCACAAAGCAAAAAGAAAGAGTAAAACTTTTTCGAGACTTTTAATAAGGATCTAGTTCAAGTAGAACTAGTCAGAGACAGATAGTTCTTGCGAACAACCTGCTCTGATACCAATTGGTGGGTCCCGGGGGTCTCGAATAGGTGTATGGGGGGGGGGGGAATACACCTATAGGCTATTTTTATGACTATCTACAAACCTCAATCAGAGGGATCTCAGTCAGAGATAGAAACGAAACTTTACACGCAAACAAGACACCTGTTTAACCGAAATAAGTGTTGACCAACAGGGTTGACGACTGATACTGAAAGCTCTTCAGTAAAGAGTTATCAGTTAAGTCACTGGAACTTAACTGATCCACGTAAGGGCTTCAGTCGTGTTTGCAGAGATGAAGATGATATCTCTCTTCCTTACTATCAGAGGATAGTGAGTCAGATTGACATCATACGCAGCGGAAATTAAACTTAGTTTCGAATAGCCTCGGTGGAGCAGATAGTTGGATTAAGGTTTCTCTTTTCAGTTAGTCAGCATTCAGTTTTATCAATTGAAATAACACAGTTATGAATATAAAACTGAAAGCTGTAAATAACACAGAGACTTTTACGTAGTTCGGAAAAACTCTTTCCTACATCCACGGCTGGTTGATCAGACCAACAATCCACTCCGCAAGTGCTTCCCGGGTGCACTGTAAACCGTGAACAGAAGATAGCTCTCTCTTCAGCACCTACACACCTCGCGTAGGGTTTCCCTACCTACACACCTCGCGCAGGATTTCAGCACCTACACAGCTCGCGCAGGATTTCCTTGCTAAGCACACCTCGTGCTCAGACTTCCCTATCAGAGTTCAGAACACCTTCTGAAACTCCGAGTCACTCAAACACTCTTATGGGGGAGAGGTTTAAACGAGTGCCAACTATACTTACAAAGAACAAGTTCTTTGAAGCAAGTTTGACCTTTGGCTTCTGGGTACACATAATATATGCCTAGGGTCTAAGAGAATGTATGTAATCAGCAGTGACTGATTTTGGCTTTGGAATTCTCTTCTTCGATTCAAGCTTTGGGCGGTTTAAGCTTTAGGCTGAGTAGCTATTTCGGCAGAGCTTCAGCTTATGTCGTTGAATCGGTGAAGATTGAAGTGATCCTCGAGCGCTATTTGTAGGAGAACTCTTGAATAGATCCGTTGGCGTAAATCGTCCTCAAGATTTCTTCCGTTGGAGAGCAATTCGAATTTGGGCTGAGGCTTCAATCTTCGAGGTTCCTTGTCTGTGTGGAAACGACTCTCTTTGATGGACAGGAGATGTGACATCTCTGAAAAGTAACCACCAGATAGGAATGACCTCTGCAGAGATAAGATATTGAGATATCTCTGCATTTAATGCGGCTGTACTTGAGCGTACGTGGCTTCCTCTGAACGTTGGAAGATCAGTCCTAGGAGGAATGTTCAACTGATACTTGACTTTAGTATCAGTCCATGGCGCGCATTAAATAATCAGTATTCAACTGATTCTTCAACTGATACTTCAGTTGGTAACTGCAGTCTTCAGTCTTCAGTCTCCGTTCTTCAGTCTTCAGTCTTCAGTCTTTGACACCGCAACTAAACTAGAAACGAACTCTAACACTTGAGTTCAAAAACGATTCTAGTCTATTACATTTAAGTCCTATGAATTTTGGTATCATCAAAACAAGGGTTAGGATATTCCACAAGGTTCCCAACAATCTCTCTCTCCGCCGTCGATCTCCCTTCGCCTTCGCCATCGCCGCCGCATATTCCGTCGAGTTGTTGTTACAATCCTCTCGGTGGAGCTCCGATTAAATATTAATGGCAGCTGACTCAACCTAAAACACCTCTAGATTGACTTGCAATAGAACAAGGACACTCTAGCAATGGTAAGTTGACCCAATATCGTCTCTCAAGGAAGATCTTAAAGTGCTTCTAATTGTATCACGGGAAAGCAGTAAAGAACGGATTGAAAGCAGTAAAATTAACTAAAGCTTGGAAATTAAACATAACTAGAAACTTAAACTAAAGAATTATCTAGGCCGAAAAAAGAACCATTAACTAATGCTTGTAAATTAAACTTAACTTAAAACTTAATCTTAAAATTAACTAGGCGGAAAAGAATTATTAACTAGGAAAAAAAGAACAAACGTAAATACTTAAGCAGAATTAAACTATTAGACCTAGGCATGATTAAAAGCATAAAGTAAAATAATTAACTAGGCGAGTTGAATTTAAATAACTTTAATTAAAAGCTTCTAATCTAACTAGGCAGAAACGAAATTGCATAATTAAAAGCAAAACATAATTAAAGTAAAAGCAAGGAATTAACGTAAATAAAATAAATACCGAAATCGTCGAGAAGCAAATCTGTCACTTGATTACAACTCAAACTAAGAACTAACTAAAACTTGAATTGAATGCTAACTAAGAGCTAACTAAAACTCGAAACTAAAGAACTATGAAAAACAAGAATTAAACTAAAAGATTGTTTTGATTGCCTAAGGTCTAAGCTATTCTTGGAACGAAGGCTAAAAGATTATCTTTCATGAAGAACATTAAGCCCTATAGATAGACTACCAATTAACCCTAAAAACCCTCAAAACGGCCCATCAAAACTGGGCTTAAAAGATAAGCATCAAAGCAGCGTGCGCGCACAAGGGACTTCAGGATAACTTGCTCGGCAAGTCTTGGCAGATCTGGCGAGTGTTGGCAGAGCTGGCGAGTGTTGGCAGAGCTGGAAGTCATGGCAGAGCTGGAAGTTAGCTCTGGATAGTAGTCAGCTCTGTAGATATATCAGCTCTTTAACGACGGCTCTGTAGAGTTGTAGACTTGATTACAACTCTGTCACTTGATTACAACTCAAACTAAGAACTAACTAAAACTTGAATTGAATGCTAACTAAGAGCTAACTAAAACTCGAAACTAAAGAACTATGAAAAACAAGAATTAAACTAAAAGATTGTTTTGATTGCCTAAGGTCTAAGCTATTCTTGGAACGAAGGCTAAAAGATTATCTTTCATGAAGAACATTAAGCCCTATAGATAGACTACCAATTAACCCTAAAAACCCTCAAAACGGCCCATCAAAACTGGGCTTAAAAGATAAGCATCAAAGCAGCGTGCGCGCACAGGGGACTTCAGGATAACTTGCTCGGCAAGTCTTGGCAGATCTGGCGAGTGTTGGCAGCTCTGGCGAGTGTTGGCAGAGCTGGAAGTTAGCTCTGGATAGTAGTCAGCTCTGTAGATATATCAGCTCTTTAACGACGGCTCTGTAGAGTTGTAGACTGTTCTGAAACATTCAGCTTTGGAGATAAAGTTCAGCTCTGGAGATAGTGAGCTCTGACTATGGAAGTGAGCTCTGGCTATGGCGTTTCAGCTCTGTCGAGCGTGGTCAGTTCTGGCACCAGATTATCAGCTCTGCTCTGGCGTGGGCTTTTCGGGTCTAAGCACCAGTTTGCGCCAGAATACACAATTCTAATCCAAAATCTCCAGAATATCATTCTTTCTCCTATTTTATAAAAATATCCTGCACAGCATAAAACAGACTCATAAACGCACCAAATTCCAGAATAATTAACTTTAAAATGTCACAAACAAACCCCCAAATTAAGAATAAGTAAGCATTAATCAACCCCCCCACACTTAGCCTTTTGGTTATCCTCAAGAATTTTTAGGTCCGGAGGGTCTCGAATAGGTGTATGGGGGGGGGGGGGGGGAATACACCTATGGGCTATTTTTCTTGATTTCCTCTAAAAACAGAGGGATCTCTAGAATGAGATCAACACGAAACTTTACATGCAAACTTTGACACCTGTTGACTGAAAAAAGTTTTGACCAAACAGGGTTGACGATTGATACTGAAAACTCTTCAGTAATGAGTTATCAGTTAAGTCACTGGAACTTAACTGATGCACGTAAGGGCTTCAGTCGAGTTTGCTAAAATAGAGATGATATAAATCTTCCTGACTATCAGAAGATAGATCAGTCAGACTGATATCATACGCAGCGGAAATAAACTTGTTTCGGAATAGCCTCGGTTGAGCAAGTTGTTAGTCTTAGGTTTCTCTTTGCAGTTATTCAGTATTCAGTTTATCAACAGTAAGAACATAGATAAGAATGGAAAGACTGAAAGCTGTAAATAACACAAAGAGTTTTACGTGGTTCGGAAAACCTTTTCCTACATCCACGGTCGGTTGATCAGACCAACAATTCACTCCGCAAGTGCTTAACTGATGCACTGCAAACTGAACTGTGTGCTTACCGGGTGCACATAACCGTTTCACTGAAGAGACCTTACTTCAGTACCCACGCTTCACACGCGTTGGATTTCTCACTCCTTGCACGACCTTGCACTAGGATCTCACGGAGTCAGAGTACCTTCCTGAACTCCTATTCACTCAAACACTCGGCTTCTTTCTTGCGAAAGGAGGTTTGAAAAACTTGCCAACTATACTTCAAAGAACAAGTTCTTTGGAGCAAGTTTTGACCTGGGCTTCTGGGTAAACAGATATATGCCTAAGGTCTAAGAGAATGTGTGTAATCAGTACTGACTGATTTTGGCTTTGGAATTCTCTTCTTTGATTCAAGCTTTGGGGAGATTAGGCTTTGGGTTGAGTAGCAATTTCGGCAGAGCTTCAGCTTAGGTCGTTGAATCGGTGAAGATTGAAGTTGATCCTCGAGCGCTATTTATTGGAGAGGTCTTGAATAGATCAATTGGCGGAGACCGTCTTCAAGATTTCTTCCGTTGGAGAGCAATTTGAATTTGGGCTGAGGCTTCAATCTTCGAGGTTCCTTGTTTGGTGGAAACAGCTCTCTTGAGGGACAGGAGATGTGACGTCTCTGATAAAGTAGCCACCAAATAAGAATGACCTCTGCAGAGATAAGGAGATCCTGAGATCTCTGCATTTTATGAGGCTGTACGTGTAATCACGTGGCTTCCTTTGAACGTTGGAAGTTCAGTCCGAGGAAGAATGTTTAACTGATACTTGACTTTAGTATCAGTCTGCGGAGTCCTCGAAGCACGCATTAAGTAAACAGTTCTGAACTAATTCTTCAACTGATGCTTCAGTTGGTATCTTCAGTCTTCAGTCCTTCAGTCCTTCGGTCTTCAGTCTTCAGTCTTCAGAACTGCTAACTAAACTAGAAACGAACTCTAACACTTGAGTTCAAAACAGTTCTAGTCTGTTACAAATTAAATCTAAAGATTTTGGTATCATCAAAATAAAACCTGATATTCCATGGGGTTCCCAACAATTTCCCCCTTTTTGATGATGCCAAAACCTTACAACAGTTCTAGGCAAAACAAAGACTGAACTCAGAGCACAAGTTCTAAAATAGGGTGAAAACAGTTCCCCCTTAACAATAGAACCTAATAACTTGTACTGCAGAGTTAAGAACACATCAGTTCGAAACAGGAACGAGGAAGAGGACATAAAACCATAATCAGAGCCTGGACAAAAAGTTATTGTCTTCAGGTTGAGATAAAAAAGAAGTTCTTTTCATTTCAATAAACTGACTGATGAGACATCAGTCGAGGTACAGAGCAAGCTTACATTGGAGTACAAAAGTAAATACAAATACTCATGGGAAAACCCATGGACTCCAATAGTCTGCTTGGCTGCGCCTTGAACTTCTTGATCTTCATCTTCTGTCTTCAGTCTTCATGTTCCTAAGCTTGTTCTATTCCCACTTGTTTTCCTTCAACGTGAGGTTTCCTAGGCTAATCTTCCTCGTGATCATTGATGATCATTTTGCTTAATCGACTTCAGTCTCAAACTTTTCCCCTTTTTGGCAACATAAAAAAGGTAGAATTGACTGAAGGATTAAGCTAAGACCACTGCGAGGAAACAGAATCGCAGAATGGTCCAGAGAAAGATGCTGAGGGTAAGAGGTAGACGGAGAATGCGGAGGGTTAGAAAAAGAAGAAAGTGAAAGATGAGAGGAGATGAAGAAAGGGGCATGGATTGATTTGCATGGCTCTCAGAACTGGGAAGAGAAGAGAGCTGCTATCATGCAAACCGAAGAGGGCTGAGGAGAGGTTTCTGGAGGATAGAGAGGAAAGTAGAGAGAGGTGTGTGGGTAGAGAGAATCGAGTCAGTAACTATCGTGAGGATAGACACTGTCGATGACCCAGCACTTGGCCCATGAGGAGGAGACCTTGTGCAATGGGTTGCGCCGATTGACAATGAGCCCCTGCTCATTGTTGTTGCACCACACGGAAGCTTCACAAAAAGGTGAGAAGCTCGCCTGAAGAACAGGTGAAGACCGTCTTCTTGAGACAAGTACTTCAAACCGTATGGTTCGGGCATGAGGATGGAAGACGCTCGCGTCGACGGATACAAGTGAGAACAGCGCAAGCTTTGACGTCGGAGGGACGTTGAGTTCCAGTGGAAGGGTCCGGTGAAGACCAAGTATGTGAGCGTCATTCTTCCACTCCATGACTTTGTAGTCATCGAATTCTCCTAAGTCGGAACAGAAATTTTCTCTGCAATTTTGAAAGAATTTGAAATTTTCTCACAGTGATGGCTGTGGAAAATTGTTAGTTGATGCAGAAAACTATCGAAGACACCAAGGTATAAATAAACATAAATACCAAGTGAGAAGATGAAAAGGTTTTCGAAAACTATGCCTAAAAATGATTTTGAAGAAAAATTCACGTCCGCTGTCACTGCAGGGGATGAAAGCTTCAAAAGGTGAGATATATCTTGTCAAGTGATATACTCAAGGTGTTTGACCACATAGGCAAAAAGATTGGAAATATTTTTGGTAAAGATCAAGGCAGATCACATCAAATCAAATCAAATCAAATCTTAATCAAATCCCCATTTTCCAAAGATATTCCATGACCCAACAATTAAGACAAATCAGTTAAAGATTTTGAAAGGAACTGCTCAGTCAGAGAAGAGTTTTGATTTGAGAACACATAAATCTTGACTGAAATAACTGATTTAAAATAGTAAGTTTAAAACAATACTTACTGATCAACTGAACATTGTAGTCAGTCGATACCACTTGATCCTGGTTGACTCATCAGGATGAGTTTTCCTCATAGCTTTCCACGTCAGCAGTCGTAGAACAACAGTTGGTTGACCACCAGTCATCATGACTGTTTGAGAGAAGTCTTCAAACACAGCATCATTCTTCAGGGTTGATGAGGCCGATCCTTCCACAAAGATCGTTGAACCTTTCTTCTGGAAGAGCTTTGGTCAGCAAGTCTGCTCTCTGAACTGTGGTCGAAATCCATTCAACAAAGATATCCTTCTTTTCGACGTGATCACGAATGAAGTGATGTCGAATAGCAATATGCTTGACTCTGGTGTGATGAACTGGATTCTGGGATATTGCAATAGCACTGGAGCTGTCGCAATAAATTGGGACTTCATTTTCTTCGATCCCATAGTCCTTCAGTTGTTGGACTAACCATAGGATTTGTGAACAGCAGCTTCCCGCAGCAACATATTCAGCTTCAGTTGTGGAGGTGGCGACTGAAGTCTGCTTCTTTGAAAAGCAAGAGATGAGCTTGTTGCCTAGTAATTGACAGGTTCCGGATGTTGATTTGCGATCAATTTTGCATCCTGCAAAATCTGAGTCTGAATATCCGGTGAGCTTGAAGTCGTCGTCAACTGGGTACCACAATCCTAGATTGGGTGTGCCTTTAAGATATCGCAAGATTTGCTTTGCAGCATCCATGTGAGCTTCTTTTGGATCTGACTGATATCTCGCACAAACCCCGACTGCAAACGCAATATCTGGTCTGCTAGCAGTCAAATACAACAATGATCCAATGATTTCTCTGTACTTAGTTGAAGATATAGATTTTCCTTCTGATCCTGGATCCACTTTCCAGTTTGTATTCATTAGGATCTTGACTGATTTCATGTGCTGAATACCGAACTTGGTGATCAGTTCCTTGGCGTACTTGGACTGATTGATCAGTATTCCTTCGCTGGTCTGCTTGACTTGCAATCCAAGAAAGAAGTTCATCTCTCCCATCATGGACATTTGGAACTTGTTGGTCATGATGTCAGTGAACTTCTTGCACATGCGTTCGGATTTGGATCCGAAGATTATGTCATCGACATAGATCTGAACAAGTAGGAGATATTCTCCTTCTTTGAGAGTGAACAGAGTTCTGTCCACTGATCCTTTCTTGAACCCTTGTTCAATGAGATACTCAGAGAGAGTACCATACCATGCTCTTGGAGCATATTTCAGTCCATAGAGAGCTTTCTTCAGCTTGTACACCTTTTCTGGACCTACAACCTCAAACCCTGGAGGTTGTTCAACGTAGACTTCATCTGTGAGCACTCCATTTAGAAACGCGCACTTCACGTCCATTTGATGTACTTTGAATCCTTTGTGAGCTGCAAAGGCTAAGAAGAGCCTGACTGCTTCCAATCTGGCCATCGGTGCAAAAGTTTCATCGTAGTCGATTCCTTCTTCTTGACTGTAACCTTTTGCAACTAGCCTTGATTTGTTTCTCACAACGTGACCTTCTTTGTCTTTCTTGTTCTTGAAAATCCATTTCAAGCCAATCGCCTTTGCATCATCTGGTCGATCCGTAAGTTCCCAAACTGAATTCCGATTAAATTCATTGAGCTCTTCTTGCATTGCAATGACCCATTCAGTGGATTTCAGAGCTTCTTCAATATCCTTGGGCTCTGTAGATGATAAGAAACAGCTGAAATTCTTATCTTCGTTGATGCAGTTCTGGTTGATATCAAAGGCGAGGTTGCACATTGATCTTCTAGTCTTGACACCGTCTGATGGTTCTCCAATGATGTTCTCCTTTGAATGAAGTTCAAACCATCTTCGATACTTCTTGATCTCTTCTGGTGTTGGAGGAAGCTCTTCGGTCAGGCTGGTTCTGAGGTGTTGAGCATTGTTCTGAACTGGTGAGAGATGAGTTGGCTCATCTTCGGCTGGTTCAGCTCTGTCCTTATCAGTAGGAGTTCCCCCTTGACTGATGCCGTCTGCATTGACTCCAGTCGGAACTTCTGACCGTCGACTGATCTTCTGATACTGAAGCATTTCAGCATCTTCATCCTTTCTGGGTCCCCACACCAGGACTGTAGAGAGATCGGTGTCCTGCTTTTCAGTTATGGAAACTTCAATATTCTCTATTTTCTGTTTCCTGAATTCATCAGCAGACTCATAAAAGACAACATGAGGTGTTTCTTCAACATAAGGAGTTTGAGAATTAAACACTCGATAGGCTTTGTTGGATCTTTCAGTTCCAGAATATCCAAGAAAGATTCCTGGATCAACCTTGCTATCAAATGTGTTTAATCTCCTCTTGTCCTTGTTGTGAATGAAACACTTAGAACCGAAAGCATGAAGGTAAGAGATTGAAGGCTTTCTGTTCTTCCATATCTCATATGGAGTTTTTCCATGTCGTTGAGTGAGGAAGGAGCGATTTTGCGTATAGCATGCGTTGTTTACAGCTTCAGCCCAAAACTTCAAGGGGAGTTTTGATTCAGCTAGCATCGTCCTTGCTGCTTCCTTCAACGATATGTTTCTTCTTTCTGCAACTCCATTCTGTTGAGGAGTCCTTGCTGCAGAAGTTTGATGACTGATTCCATGTTCATCACAATACTCACGTATGACAGTATTGAGGAACTCAGTCCCACGATCTGATCTGATGCTGATGATGTTGACTTCTTTTTCCACGCTCAGTCTTCTCAGCAGCTTTGGCAGTTATTCCAGTGTCTCCTTCTTGGTGAAGAGAAAGATAACCCAAGTATATCGTGAATAATCATCCACAACAGCTAAGGTGTACTTCCTACCGTTGTAGCTTCTTGGAGAGATTGGGCCAAACAAATCCATGTGAAGAAGTTGAAGAATTCTTCTAGAGGAGTGTCCTGACTTTGACTTGAATGTCATTCGCGTCTGCTTTCCTCTTTGACATGCTTCACATTCTTGCTTCTTCTGGAACAAAATAGAAGGTAAACCTTCTACCAGTTGATGTTTAGCAAGCTTGTTGATCGTCTTGAAATTGAGATGGTTGAGTCTCTTGTGCCACAGCCAGTTGAGCTCCGAGCTGCTCTTGCTGATGAGACACGTTTCTGGAGGGCTGTCTTCCCATGAACAACATAGAGACTCCCTTGTCTGAATCCTTTCAGAACCACCTTCTTTTGATTGTTTCTAACAGTGAATTCATCCTTCTTGATCTCCACTGTGAAACCGCTGTCACAAAATTAACTCACAGACAACAGATTATGTTTAAGACGAGAAACAAAGCTAACATTACTGATACTGGCGTTACCCATGTTGAGCACACCATAGCCTTTTGTTTCTCCGATTGAGTTGTCTCCGAATGCAACTTTGGATCCAGCTTTCTCAACATACTGGGATAAATATTCTTTGTAGCCCGTCATGTGCTTTAAACAACCACTGTCAAAATACCACGTTCTGATTGATGCTTTGACTACTTCCTTCTTCTTGGATTTTCTGTTCTTGACCTGCAAGGAAGAGTCAATTTGGGTACCCAATCAAGATTTGGGTCCTTCAATGTTAGCTCGAGTTCCCTTTGGAACCCATATCTGCTTCAGAACTGGTTTTGCTGATCTCTTGCGCTTTGCTGGTCGTCTGACAGAAGTAGTCGTGTCTTTAGTTGGCACATGAGCATTCTGATGTTGAGCTTTCCTTTTGAAGGCCTCACTCTTGTAGTTGTTCTGTCTGATGAGAGGTCGAGGTCTTCTTTGCTCGGCAAAGTATCTTCCTTGAGATACTCGAGTCATTCCAGACTGATGGAGACTTGACTGATGTCGTGGGACATGAGTCATGTGTTGTCCAGTCGCTTGTCGTCGTGGATGTCGCTTGGATCGTCTGGACTCATCATTGCTTTGTCTCCATGGATGTAGTTCTTTCTGAAACTGGACTGATTTCAGTTTCTGACTGATGTGACTGTTCTTCCTCCTGGACTGATGAGGAAGATTCTTCTTGATTCCGGATGTTCCTTCCCCGATCTTTAACTGAAATCTACTTTCCAGTCTTCTCAGTAGAGTGATCTGGTTAGGGGCCTCCTTTGCTCGTCTGTAGCTTCGTGGAGGTGGAACATTTGTTCTTGCCATTAGTTTGCTTTTGCGAACTTCATCCATGTCATGATCTCTTGATTCTTCTGATGTGGTGATTTCAGAAGTATCGTCCTTTGAATTCATCATGACATTCTTTCCTTTATCAGCTGCAACCTTTCCTCCAATGCTTTCAACAAGACCTTTTGATGGAAAGTTGTTTATCATGGGAGACTTTATCATGCAGTCTTTAACTATTTCTTCCTGTTTGTGATTGAGCCACTTGATTTCATGAGATGCTCTCTCACATTCTGAGTTGGAGATTCTGAGCTTTTCTTCCAGTCGACTGTTCTCCATGATTAGCTGATCAAGACAAGTTTCATCGAGAAAGTAGATGACTGTCTGATTCTTGGATCGTTCTTCTTTAATATCCTTTTCCATAATCTGATTCTGCTTGAGGAGATTTTCGAACATTTTCCTCAACTGACAGTCATCAGTCATGAGCTGATCAAGCTCGTCAGCTTCATAGGTTGAGCCTTCTACAGATTCTGAATGATCTCCTGTAAACATCAGAGAATTATCAGTATATGGAGTTTTTGAGTGAAAGTTTACCTCTGAGCCATTCATTCCATTGTCGTAGCTGTTGTCAGCCACGCTTTCAGTTTTGTTGGCCATCAGAGCTTGGCTCTCATCATCTGAGCTGTCAGAGTCAAAGTCGGATGATTCTGATGTGTCCTTGGAAGATTCAGCATCATCAGCAACCATCGCCTTCTTTTTTGTATACTTGCGATCTCTTTTGGCGTTCAACTCTTTTCACTCAGACTGCGTCAGTTCAGGGCATTCATTTCGAAAGTGCCCTTTCTTTTTGCATCCAAAGCATTCCATATCTTTGATGTCGTAGGCAGCTGACTTCCTTTCACCACTTTGATCAGTGGAATGTCTGGAGTTGCTTTCTCTTTCCTTTCTTTCGTAGTGCTGCTTGTGGAACCTTCTGTACTTGCGGAATTTGGACTCCATTTTGTTGAATCTTTCAGTCAACAGAGCATATTGACTGAAGAAGTCCTCTGGTTTGAGTCCCACTGGTTCCTTTGTTTGCTTCCTGCTTTCTCTTGCTGAGGCTTTTAGTGCTGCTCCTTTTGAGGTTGATGGACCATCTTCGTCTGATCCTCCAGCCTTCTTGATTCCAAGATTTCTCTGAAGGTCGAACTCATTTGCCATGAGATCAGAGAAGAGCTTGTTTGTCGGGAGCTGACTGAATCCAGGCTTATGCTGATGAGCGACTGAGTTGATCTGCCATTCTCCTCGTGGCAGTGCTCGAAGAATCTTCAAATTGATTTCTCGTTGAGTGTACTTGTCCTTCGAGATGGATTGAACTTCATTCAGGATTTGATTGAATCTGAGTTCCATCTCTTCGACAGATTCATTCTTGAGCATGAGGAAGGAGTCGAACTTCTGACATGCAATAGATAGCTTGTTCTCCTTGATTTCCTCAGAGCCTATGCACATTCCTTCAAGAATATCCCACATCTCCTTTGCACTTTGACACTTAATGATCTTGGTGACATGCTTGTCTGGTACTGTGCTGGAGATGATGCTCTTGGCTAGATTGTCAAGCTCATCTTGCTTCCTTTATTCTGTGGTGAAGTCTGCCTTCGGCTTGTTCTGGACCCCATCGTACGGATCCAGAGAAGGATCTACTGGAATTCTTTTGACAGTTTCGGTGATGATGATTGGTCCATTGGAGATGACTTCCCACATTCAGCAATGTTGGGCAACGAGGAAGCTTTCAAGCCGAAATTTCCATATGTCGTATTTTTCAATACTAAACATAGGTAATGAAGATAACCTACCATGATAAGTCTCCATAATAACAGATAACAGCAGATAGGAGCAAATAACAAGCACTACTTGAAAGAGAGAGGTTTTTCTCGAGACCTTTGAGAAAAAAGGATCTAGTTCAATTAGAACCTAGTCAGAGACAGACTGTTCTTGCGAACAACCTGCTCAGATACCAATTGTTAGGTCCGGAGGGTCTCGAATAGGTGTACGGGGGGGGGGGGAATACACCTATGGGCTATTTTTCTTGATTTCCTCTAAAAACAGAGGGATCTCTAGAATGAGATCAACACGAAACTTTACACGCAAACTTTGACACCTGTTGACTGAAAAGAGTTTTGACCAAACAGGGTTGACGACTGATACTGAAAACTCTTCAGTAATGAGTTATCAATTAAGTCACTGGAACTTAACTGATGCACGTAAGGGCTTCAGTCGAGTTTGCTAAAACAGAGATGATATAAATCTTCCTGACTATTAGAAGATAGATCAGTCAGACTGATATCATACGCATCGGAAATAAACTTGTTTCGGAATAGCCTCGGTTGAGCACGTTGTTAGTCTTAGGTTTCTCTTTGCAGTTATTCAGTATTCAGTTTATCAACAGTAAGAACACAGATAAGAATGGAAAGACTGAAAGCTCTAAATAACACAGAGAGTTTTACGTGGTTCGGAAAACCTTTTCCTATATCCACGGTCGGTTGATCAGACCAACAATTCACTCCGCAAGTGCTTAACTGGTGCACTGCAAACCGAACCGTGTGCTTACCGGGTGCACATAACCGTTTCACTGAAGAGACCTTACTTCAGTACCCACGCTTCACACGCGTCGGATTTCTCACTCCTAGCACGACGTTGCACTAGGATCTCACGGAGTCAGAGTACCTTCCTGAACTCCTATTCACTCAAACACTCGGCTTCTTTCTTGCGAAAGGAGGTTTGAAAAACTTGCCAACTATACTTCAAAGAACAAATTCTTTGGAGCAAGTTTTGACCTGGGCTTCTAGGTAAACAGATATATGCCTAAGGTCTAAGAGAATGTGTGTAATCAGTAGTGACTGATTTTGGCTTTGGAATTCTCTTCTTCGATTCAAGCTTTGGAGAGATTAGGCTTTAGGCTGAGTAGCAATTTCGGCAGAGCTTCAGCTTAGGTGATCACTAATTTCTTAGCAACAAATACCGCATCTAACACGGCGCAATTGTAGCAAATAATCAGTAACCGAGTATCGTAACCACAGGGACTGATAAACGAAATTACTCTAAGTAATCCTAATATTTCCTATAGCAATATTCAGACAACCAAAAATATGAAGGAGAATAAAAACTAAACTCAAGACAAATTAAATAAAATCAAATAAAAAAAAACAGATAAATAAAACGACTGATCCTAGGGATATAAATTCATTAATCAAATTCACATAATCAACCTATTAATCCTAATTACCAGTTTAATCCAGTTATGATGAGAGATCACTTAATTAATCAATTACTCCCGCTAGAGCAGCAACGATCGTAGATTAGTAAATTCTCTATCTCTGCTAGGTCTCAAGAAAATCTACTAACTCCCAAAAGTTCTTAAGAATAGCTCCCTATGATCCACCTATCTCCGCTAGGTCTCAAGGTTAAAATCATATCATACATTCCTGAATCCGCTAAACAGTTATCTCCGCTAGGTCTCAAACCGAATAGCTAAACATGCAAACTATTGATCAGATAATTCACAAGAAATTAAGCACCAGGAATTATGAATCATAAACTGGAAGGCACAAAGGTATTAACAAATAAATCACATAAATTCAATCAACTATTTACAAACCCTAGAATCAGCTAAAGGGAACTAGCCAGACATGCTGAAATAAAACATAAACATAATTAAGAAGAATGCAATTATAAAAACTAAATTGTATAAAAACCGAATGAAAACGATTGTAGCGGCTTGAATCTTCAGTCTTAATCCAAGCCTTTAAAACAAGAAGGCAATAAAATTCTGAAAGCTAGAAAACTGAAAAATAAAGTCTGGGAACTGAAAAGGGAACCCAAAATAGGTCAAAAGAAGACCTATTTATAGTTCAGGGTAAAATACAGAGTTTGAGCTCGAAAAGGACTTGAAAAAAGCATAAAAAATGCAAAAATACGGAGGCGCGGCGGTCTGGCGGCGATCAGACGGCGCTCACCGCGCGGACGCCGCTGGCGCCGAAAACTCGGCGGGCTGCCTGGCGGTCGCCTCCCGGTCGCCGGATCCTTCCCAAAAGTCCTTCTTCGGGCGGCGGTCGCCGCCCGGTCGCCGCGGGGTCGCCGCTGCTGCGCTCGACTTTCTTGTTTTGGTCATAACGTTTTCGTCCGAACTCCGATTTATGATCCGTTTGCGCTCACGAACTTGTATCGAGACGATCTACAACTTCTATTTCAGATAAGTTTTCCAAATTCGAACTCAATAAATCTGAAAATTCCTTCAAAGTTCGAGTAAGAATCATGTTTCAAAAGATAAAACAAATTAAGCATAAAACAATCATCCAACACTCAGTTTCCTATAAAATTGACATCATATGAACACTAAAACCATGGAAACATGAGTGTTATCAACTCCCCCAAACTTAAGCCTTTGTTCGTCCTCGAATAATGGGAAGAATAAAATCAATAACACGAGTGGGTAAGAAATCTAGTTCATCAATGCCTCCGAATAATAAAGAATAATAGAATTCTCAAATCCTCAATAATTAAGCACAAAATTCACCAATAAACACAACCTATAGCAAAATCAACCTTGACATTCCAAACAATTGAATCTCACAAGGTATGTGTATCACTCAACTCTCAATTTGATGGAATAGGACGTGTATACTCTCATCGAAATTCAATACAATGCAGATCTCTTACCATAGGCTTGCCAATCGTCTACAATCTCCATCGCTAATAGTGTGCCAGGACTAAGATCAAAAAGGTCTTTTTATTCGGGTTATAATGTAGGGACATTGGTTAAGGTAGGGAAATATAGGCTAAGTGACTCAAATAGATCAAGAACACCAACCTTATAGCTTCACTAATCAAGCATGAAATAAATTCCATCTTCCACCCAACTATATCACCATAATCAACACAACTCAAGTGATTTAATCATCACAAAACAGAACTAAACACTCTTTTATGCTCTCCATTTATTTCCAACACACAAAGTCGATTTTCAAACAAATATCTCAATATACACTCGACTTTATACTTTTTTTTCTCTTTCTTTTTCTTCTTTTTTTTTTTTTCCACAACTTTTCTAGAGCTTATAAGAGTAAATAGTATCATAATATCATCCCTTCTTTTTCATGAACCACTATGATATTCACCACACAAAGATTCCCATATACTACATCACCCCCTATCATCCAGCTAAAGAATAAAAGCTAATTAGGCTCAAAGTGGATAACAAAGGATAATTTTTTTAAGGACAGTGTTTGGGAAAATAACGTGGCTAACAAAAGATGGCCTAAAATAATCTCCTAATCCTGGGCACAACAGCAACCTCGACACAGAAACCATGGCAAGTTCTAGAAGATCACTACATATGCATGACAAAACTCACAACAAAGAATAAACTGTGTATGATAAACAGTTATGACTCAAATCCTCACAGGTTTATTCAACATCTAAAATTCAAGGTCAAAATCACTCTAAAATTATGCAAATTAGTTCCAATTATGCTTAAATCATCAAAGAAAATCAAATTCAATTTTTTTTTCACAGAAATCATCATTGGCATCTCACCAGAAATCTAATGGAGCAATAATCATCTCAAAAACAAAACAAACACACACCACCAACCAAGCAGGATAAAACAATAAAGCCAACAAAAAGATAAAAGTGATACACATATCTATTCTCACCCCCCTTCCCCAAACTTATTACAGAACATAAGTTCGAAAATAAGTTTGGAGGGATAATGATATGTGTGTCACTACTCACAGAAAAATATGCTCCATGGTGGTAGTATGGACAAGGCGCGAGTTCCCGCATCTTCCAAGCTCAACACTGCACTAAAATCCCAAACAAAACAACAAAACAAAAAGAAACAAAACGAAAATAAAAGAACGAAAAATAAAACAAAGAAAAACAGTTGGGTTACCTCCCAACAAGTGCTTACTTTTACGTCTAGAGCTCGACGATACCTCATGGCTCATCCTATCCCCACACGGTGGAAAGCAAAGAGGGGCATCAAAAGAAGGCAAACCTCTAAATCCCATAACACCTCTGAAAAGGTAAGCCACCCAATCACACAAGCAACAATAAAGCTATCAGGATCATTCTGCTTCAAAGATATCTCCATGAACTTGGCCATTTTTTCATCAGTACGTGGCTTGGCCAAGCAGCAGGGGAATGGAGCAGCAAGCTTGTAGTCGGGCCTGGGAGGAGCAGGAATAGAAACATGCTCTATAGCAGCAGAAATATGAGGGATGCTAAAATCCTCATTTGGAATAGAGGGCTCATCAACTGCTATTTTTTCAATCTCCTCATCTTTATCCTCGGCATCCTGCAGCTTTGAATATGACTGATGTTGTGCACGCCTGTCCGATGCTTCGAGCAATCTTTCCAGATCTTCCACTATACGCCTATACTCTGAGGGACACATCAGTCAAACATCAGGAGCCATGAAATAAAAATAAAATAAAAAATAAAAAAAGCCTGAAATAATGCCTAAGTCCTATCAGAAATATTAAAGCAATTTCTAAAACAGTCCCCGGCAACGGCGCCAAAAAGTTGATCACTAATTTCTTAGCAACAAATACCGCAACTAACACGGTGCAATTGTAGCAAATAATCAGTAATCGAGTATCGTATCCACAGGGACTGATAAACGAAATTACTCTAAGTAATCCTAATATTTCCTATAGCAATATTCAGACAACCAAAAATATGAAGGAGAATAAAAACTAAACTCAAGACAAATTAAATAAAATCAAATAAAAAAAAACAGATAAATAAAACGACTGATCCTAGGGATATAAATTCATTAATCAAATTCACATAATCAACCTATTAATCCTAATTACCAGTTTAATCCAGTTATGATGAGAGATCACTTAATTAATCAATTACTCTCGCTAGAGCAGCAACGATCGTAGATTAGTAAATTCTCTATCTCCGCTAGGTCTCAAGAAAATCTACTAACTCCCAAAAGCTCTTAAGAATAGCTCCCTATGATCCACCTATCTCCGCTAGGTCTCAAGGTTAAAATCATATCATACATTCCTGAATCCGCTAAACAGTTATCTCCGCTAGGTCTCAAACCGAATAGCTAAACATGCAAACTATTGATCAGATAATTCACAAGAAATTAAGCACCAGGAATTATGAATCATAAACTGGAAGGCACAAAGGTATTAACAAATAAATCACATAAATTCAATCAACTATTTACAAACCCTAGAATCAGCTAAAGGGAACTAGCCAGACATGCTGAAATAAAACATAAACATAATTAAGAAGAATGCAATTATAAAAACTAAATTGTATAAAAACTGAATGAAAACGATTGTAGCGGCTTGAATCTTCAGTCTTGATCCAAGCCTTTAAAACTAGAAAGCAATAAAATTCTGAAAGCTAGAAAACTGAAAAATAAAGTCTGGGAACTGAAAAGGGAACCCAAAATAGGTCAAAAGAAGACCTATTTATAGTTCAGGGTAAAATAAAAGAACGAAAAATAAAACAAAGAAAAACAGTTGGGTTACCTCCCAACAAGTGCTTACTTTTACGTCTAGAGCTCGACGATACCTCATGGCTCATCCTATCCCCACACGGTGGAAAGCAAAGAGGGGCATCAAAAGAAGGCAAACCTCTAAATCCCATAACACCTCTGAAAAGGTAAGCCACCCAATCACACAAGCAACAATAAAGCTATCAGGATCATTCTGCTTCAAAGATATCTCCATGAACTTGGCCATTTTTTCATCAGTACGTGGCTTGGCCAAGCAGCAGGGGAATGGAGCAGCAAGCTTGTAGTCGGGCCTGGGAGGAGCAGGAATAGAAACATGCTCTATAGCAGCAGAAATATGAGGGATGCTAAAATCCTCATTTGGAATAGAGGGCTCATCAACTGCTATTTTTTCAATCTCCTCATCTTTATCCTCGGCATCCTGCAGCTTTGAATATGACTGATGTTGTGCACGCCTGTCCGATGCTTCGAGCAATCTTTCCAGATCTTCCACTATACGCCTATACTCTGAGGGACACATCAGTCAAACATCAGGAGCCATGAAATAAAAATAAAATAAAAAATAAAAAAAGCCTGAAATAATGCCTAAGTCCTATCAGAAATATTAAAGCAATTTCTAAAACAGTCCCCGGCAACGGCGCCAAAAAGTTGATCACTAATTTCTTAGCAACAAATACCGCAACTAACACGGTGCAATTGTAGCAAATAATCAGTAATCGAGTATCGTATCCACAGGGACTGATAAACGAAATTACTCTAAGTAATCCTAATATTTCCTATAGCAATATTCAGACAACCAAAAATATGAAGGAGAATAAAAACTAAACTCAAGACAAATTAAATAAAATCAAATAAAAAAAAACAGATAAATAAAACGACTGATCCTAGGGATATAAATTCATTAATCAAATTCACATAATCAACCTATTAATCCTAATTACCAGTTTAATCCAGTTATGATGAGAGATCACTTAATTAATCAATTACTCTCGCTAGAGCAGCAACGATCGTAGATTAGTAAATTCTCTATCTCCGCTAGGTCTCAAGAAAATCTACTAACTCCCAAAAGCTCTTAAGAATAGCTCCCTATGATCCACCTATCTCCGCTAGGTCTCAAGGTTAAAATCATATCATACATTCCTGAATCCGCTAAACAGTTATCTCCGCTAGGTCTCAAACCGAATAGCTAAACATGCAAACTATTGATCAGATAATTCACAAGAAATTAAGCACCAGGAATTATGAATCATAAACTGGAAGGCACAAAGGTATTAACAAATAAATCACATAAATTCAATCAACTATTTACAAACCCTAGAATCAGCTAAAGGGAACTAGCCAGACATGCTGAAATAAAACATAAACATAATTAAGAAGAATGCAATTATAAAAACTAAATTGTATAAAAACTGAATGAAAACGATTGTAGCGGCTTGAATCTTCAGTCTTGATCCAAGCCTTTAAAACTAGAAAGCAATAAAATTCTGAAAGCTAGAAAACTGAAAAATAAAGTCTGGGAACTGAAAAGGGAACCCAAAATAGGTCAAAAGAAGACCTATTTATAGTTCAGGGTAAAATACAGAGTTTGAGTTCGAAAAGGACTTGAAAAACGCATAAAAAACGCAAAAATACGGAGGCGCGGCGGTCTGGCGGCGATCGGACGGCGCTCACCGCGCGGACGCCACTGGCGCCGAAAACTCGGCGGGCTGCCCGGCGGTCGCCGGCTCCTTCCCAAAGGTCCTTCTTCGGGCGGCAGTCGCCGCCCGATCGCCGCGGGGTCGCCGCTGTTTCGCTGCTGCGCGCGACTTTCTTGTTTTGGTCATAACTGTTTCGTCCAAACTCCGATTTATGATCCATTTGCGCTCACGAACTTTTATCGAGACGATCTACAACTTCTATTTCAGATAAGTTTTCCAAATTCGAACTCAATAAATCTGAAATTTCCTTCAAAGTTCGAGTAAGAATCATGTTTCAAAAGATAAAGCAAATTAAGCATAAAACAATCATCCAACACTCAGTTTCCTATAAAATTGACATCATATGAACACTAAAACCATGAAAACATGAGTGCTATCATTAGGTCGTTGAATCGGTGAAGATTGAAGTTGATCCTCGAGCGCTATTTATTGGAGAGGTCTTGAATAGATCCGTTGGCGGAGACCGTCTTCCAGATTTCTTCCGTTGGAAAGCAATTCGAATTTGGGCTGAGGCTTCAATCTTCGAGGTTCCTTGTTTGGTGGAAACGGCTCTCTTGAGGGACAGGAAATGTGACGTCTCTGATAAAGTAGCCACCAAATAGGAATGACCTCTGTAGAGATAAGGAGATCCTGAGATCTCTGCATTTAATGCGGCTGTACGTGTAAGCACGTAGCTTCCTTTGAACGTTGGAAGTTCAGTCCGAGGAAGAATGTTTAACTGATACTTGACTTTAGTATCAGTCTACTGAGTCCTCGAAGCACCCATTAAGTAATCAGTTATGAACTGATTCTTCAACTGATACTTCAGTTGGTATCTTCAGTCTTCAGTCCTTCGGTCTTCAGTCTTCAGTCTTCAAAACTGCTAACTAAACTAGAAACGAACTCTAAGACTTAAGTTCAAAATAGTTCGAGTCTGTTACAAATTAAACCTAAGGATTTTGGTATCATCAAAATAAAACCTGATATTCCATGGGGTTTGATTTATGCTTAATTGTTCAAAATTTTGGGGTTTGTATGAGCTTATTTTAAGATAATCTTCTGGAAATTGGTGCGTTTTATGTGTTGTTTTATGCTTTGTAGGAGATTTAGGTTTTATAGATGGAAGAGTGCAAATTTTGGAGATTTTGGGCTAAGAATCGTGTTTATGTGCATACTCTGGACTGCAGAGCTAAAAGCCCGCGCCAGAGTCAAACTGCAGAGCCAACATCTCCAGAGCAGAGCAGACATCTCCACAGCAGAGCATACATCTCCAGAGCAGAGCAGAGCTAAGTGCCAGAGTCAACCGACAGAGCTGACTTTTCAGCTCTGTACGCCAGAGTCAAACGCCAGAGTCAACTGCCAGAGTCAACTATGCCAGAGCTGACTTTTCAGCTCTGGACTTTTCAGCGCACGCGACGCCAGAGCTGACTTTTCAGCTCTGCCCAGTCTCGCCAGCTCTTGACTTTTCAGCTCTGCCCATTCTCGTCAGCTTTGGACTTTCCAGCTCTGCCCATTCTCGCCAGAGCTGACTTTTTAGCTCTGCCCATTCTCGCCAGAGCTGACTTTTCAGCTTTGGACGTTTCAGCTCTGCCCATCTCGCCAGAGCTGACTACCTTTTCCCGAGGTGACGCACCAGAGTTCACCTTCCAGAGCTGAGTTACTCTCGCCAGAGCTAATTGCCAGAGCTGACTATCAGCTCTGCACTGCCCTTTTCAGAGCTGCGAATTCGGCAAGAGTAGGAGTGTTTTCCAGAGCCCGCATCCAGCTGGAGAGTTGCCTTATGTTGCACGATTTTTTTGCCTTTAGAGTTCTACTTTGCAAGGCAACTTCCATGGTGATTGTTTAGCCCTATTTTGTGATGAATTTGTGAGTCTTTTTGCTGTTCATTCGAGCATGCTTCGTGTATTATTGCTCTATCCTTCACTTGTTCGATGTTATTTAGTGGTGTTACTGTTGTGTGCAGGAATCGGGAGTGGTCGTGCTGTTTGGCATCGTTTGGGAGCACCTTTTGGATAAAGTCTCACGGCGGCGCCGCCCCACGGCGCGCACCGTGCAGTTTTTGGAGATGATCAGCGAAGGGCGCTCACGGCGCCACCGTGTCACGACGGCCGCCGTCCCTGTGTAATTCGGCAGTTACGTTTTTCTTCATATAAAAGCCGATTTTTAGGGTTTTGAAGGCACTCTCGACCCCAGCAGCCTCCTAGGCGATTTTCCCTTGTTTTCCCTTGGTTTTAGAGTAGTTAGAAACATCATAAACATCTTTTGAATCGTTGGATTAAAGTTAATGTCATTTTGCATTCAGTTGGATTGGATTTCCGGATCGTACGCTTATGTAAGAACTCAGTTTATGTTTTCTATATGAATGAATGCTAGTTTATTTCCATTGCTTAGATTATTGATGCTTAGTATTCAATTGATTAAATGTTTATTCTTTTATCTTGCCTAGATAATCGTTGTTTATGATTGTTGAATTATCTAATGCTTTCTAGATTGCTAGTTAGAACCCTAGGTTTATTAGTTCCCTGCGTTCTTAATCTGCTTCCTATTTTTCGCCTAGATAGATTTATATGCTTTCTGTTGATTCTGCATTAGATAATCTTACAAGCTTTATTTAATTACGCCTAGATTTAAAGAGAGAGTGTCAGACCCTACTACCTGATTAGAGTGTTTAGGTTTCCTTTCTGTTTCTTGTGAGTAACACAATTAGAGCCCTGCTAAGCCTTCCGTGTGAGACGACTTGAGTCACCTTACCGCCCTAGGACGACCTCGTATAAATTCGAGTCCATCCACTAGGTGTTTTTGGATGAGTCAGTGATCTAGGGAAATTTGAAGTCTATAAATAGGGCTTTGTTTTGCATTGAAGAACACACCTTTTTGCCCTAGTTTTAGACGCCATCTTTGAGATCTGTTGGCATCCGAAAGTTAGGATTTATTGCTTTCATAGTTCTTTTTCATAGTCTCAAATTTTCATTGTTCTTAGTTAGTTTTCGATTTAGTTATGTTTTTAGTTATTTCTTGGGTTGTGATTGCGTGACACGATTACTTGTTCAAGACGTTTACGGTATTTCGTAATTCAATTTTATTTAGTTTAATTATGTCTACGTTTTGCCTTTATGTTTATGCTTTCTTTTTAATTATGCAATTTAAATTATGCACCTTAGTTTACGCCTAGATTAGAAGTCTTTAAATTTACAAGTATTTAATTTCATAAGTAGGTTTAATTTAAGTTATTTAAATTCTTGCCTAAGTTAAGTTTAAGTTTAAGTTCAAGTTAAGTTTGATTTAAGTTTAAGTTTAAATTCAAGTTTTAGTTTAAATCTTCTTTTTATTGTTTTTCCTGCGATACTACTAGAAGCCCTTTAAGACTTTCCTTGAGAGATGACACTGGGTCAACTTACCATCGCTAGAATGTCCTTGTTCTATTGCAAGTCAAACTAGAGGTGTTCTAGGTTGAGTCAAATTTTGGCACCGTTGCCGGGGAAAGTTTTAGGCGTTTTAGTTGTGTCGTTTTTACTTGCTTTATTTAATTTCCAGTTTTTCTCATTTTTGTTTTTACGTTTCTTCCACTCGGTGCGTTTAATCCGTTTGTTTAGTGTTGTGCATGCAGGGACGCCGTAGTCTTAAAGGCAAACTTGTGTCCCCGTTGCATAGTACGAGCGAAGGGATTTTCAGGAAGTATAGCTGCAAAGGAGTGTTCGCTGAAGACAGCGCTGCCAATTCCAGCTCGGACTCTGAACCTGAAGTTCTAGAGCAGACCGTAGAAGAGGAGGAAGCCAGCTCTGCCAAGTCCAACTCTGATTCTGAACTACCAGAGCAGAGCGCAGGAGAGGAGGAACTAGATTCGCCAGCCAGCTCTGACTCTGAGTCTTCAGAGCAGCCAACGAAGGAGGACACCAGCTCTGCCGATACAGAGCAGAATACAGACACGACAGAGCACGAAGTAGAAAAGAAGGAGGAAGTCGCCGGCTCTGAATCTGCCCAAGCAGAGCAGAATACATACGAGGAGGAAGAAGTCATGGCGCAGAACATGGAATACATGGGAGACTTCACCAGGCCGGTGATTGGAGATACCAACACGTCGACAATCGTGCTCCCCACTGCTGTGAGAAACTACAATCTCAAACCCAATGCCTCGAGTTTACTGCCGGTGTTCCACGGGATGCCAAGCGAGGATGCTCTGCAATTCATCCGGGATTTTTGCACCCAAGTGCAAACAATTCCTTTTCTTAGTCTCACGGAGGACCAACTCAAGCTCAAGTGCTTCCCCTATGCACTTAAAGACCGGGCGAGGACGTGGAAGCTATCTCTGCCGCCCAACTCTATCACTACATGGGGAGATGCTTGTGAAAAATTCATGCTGAAATACTACCCAAGTCATAAGACACAGGAGCTGAGAACGAAAATAATGGAGTTCACCCAAGGAGTGGACGAGCCTTTGCATGAAGCTTGGGAGAGATATGAAGAACTCCTCCGTCAATGCCCTCAACATCAATTCACTAATGTTATGTTGATGCAGTTCTTCTACGATGGGTTAGTGCAAACTGCCCAATTTATGGTGGATAGCACGGCAGGAGGTAACATAGCTCGGAAGACCGCGGCAGATCTGAAAGAGATTTTCAAGACCTTGGCCGAGAGCTCCCAACAAAAGTCAGTCCGAGGACGGAGAGTAGAGGCTAGTGCAGTGACAAACCAGTTCGAGATGCAGCAACAATTGGCCTCGATCATGCGGGAAGTCCAACAGCTCAAGATGGAAAAGATGGAAAATTCTCCGGTTCAGAACTCAGCTCTGCCAATGTTAGCGCTGCCGCATCCAGCTTTGCCGATGTCAGCGCTGCCGAATCAAGCCCTGCAGAATCTAGCTCTGCCGAACGATGAGTCGTGTGGTGTATGTGGAGATTTCAGCCATGGAGCTAATGATTGCCATAGAATGGGGGAGTTTACTCCGGAAGGACAAGCTGAGGTCTATGCGGCACAAGGATTTCAAAGCTAGAATCAAGGGCAAAGCAGACCATACGGGCAGAATATGAATCAAGGTCAATAGAATGTCGTTGGAGGATGGAGAGGTCAGCCGAATGCTGGCTGGGGAAATCAAAATTTTGGGGGGAATCAATACCGTCGCCCACCCCAAATGGGCTACCAACAGCAACCACAATACTTCCCTCCGTAGCAAGGCTCCTCTCAACCATATAGACCGCAATACCAACACCAACAATCAGCCCCGCAGCAGAGTGCACAACCCATTCCACCACAGAAAACATCACTAGAGGATACCTTGCAAGCTTTCATGGAGATTAGTAAGCAAAATATGGAGATGACTAAGCAGAATATGGAGTCCCAAGCATCTACCATAAAAAGGCTTTAAACAACTGTCAGCCAACTTTCCGGTACTTTGAATCAAATCCAACAACAACAGCAGCCCAGAAAGTTTCATGGCCAACCTGCTCAACCGCATCAAGCTCTAGCTGTAACTGTTCTTCGCAATGGTAAGATGGTGGATAACAAAGTGGAAGTTCCAGCGCTGCCTAGATCAGCCCTGGCGAGCTCAGCGCTGCCGAATCCAGCTCCGCCAATGTCAGAGTTGCCGAGCTCTGCCTTCACCGGAGCAGAGCTGCCGAGCTCTGCCCAGCCCAGAGCAGAGCTGCCGAGCTCTGCCCAGCCCAGAGCAGAGCTGCCGAGCTCAGCTCTGACCAGCCTAGCCAATGGAGAGAAGGCAGATCAGCAAAAAGACGGAATGATGGAGGAAGAAAAGGAGAATAAACTTCACAAGTCTACCACACCTTATCGACCTCCGATCCCTTTTCCGAGCAGATTGAAGAATGAAAAGCTGGATAAACAGTTCGCCGACTTCTACAACATGCTCGCCAAGGTGAACGTGAATCTTTCTCTCCTTGATGTGATCAGAAAAGTCCCAGCGTATGTGAAGTTTTTCAAGGAGTTGGTCTCCAACAAGCGAAAGTTCGGGGACAATGAGAAGATTCTAGTCTCGAAAGTAGCGACCTCAATCATGCAGCAATCCTTACCACCAAAGCAGCGCGATCCAGGTAGCTTTGTGATTAATATTGCTTTGGGAAATGGTAAGGAAGCCACAGGTATGTTAGATATGGGAGCGGGAATTAATTTGATGCCTTACTATATTTTTCAACAATTAGAGTTAGGTAATTTAAAATCCACTCGCATGTGTCTACAACTCGCTGATAGGTCCGTTAGGTACCCCCGTGGGATAGTAGAGGATATTCTGGTTAGAGTCGGGGGTTTGATTGTGCCCGTTGATTTCGTAGTGCTTGAAATTGGGGATGTGCATGAGAATGGTAGAGACCACACTCTACTATTAGGAAGACCCTTTATGGCGACCACCAACACTTTGATTGATGTTAAACATGGAACTATTAAAATGACAGTGTTAGGGGAGTCGGTGTCTTTCTCGGTGCACGAAAATCGCGCAATGCCTTCTACAAATTTCATAAATGAATGTTCATATATAGATGCTATTAATGGCTTGGTTGAGAAGGTGTTTATACAGGAACATGAGTATATGGAAGTTTGCACTGGATCGGCCGACATGGAGGAATTAGCTAGGGAAGCTGAAGAGTTCAGCGCTGCCCAGCCAGCTCTACCACCCTTCAGCGCTGACCAGTCAGCCCTGCCGAGCTCCGTACCCTTCAGCGCTGCCCAGCTAGCTCTACCACCCTTCAGCGCTGACCAGTCAGCTCTGCCACCCTTCAGCGCTGACCAGTCAGCTCTGCCGAGCTCAGCACCCTTCATCGCTGACCAGCCCGCTCTGCCGAGCTCAGCAACCTTCAACGCTTGATGAGCCCAAGTTTGTGCTCTGTTTTTGTGTTTGTTTTAGGTCTAGATCGAGTCTTTTTCCTTGTGTTTGTGTTGTTTGGTCGCCTGGGAGGGCGTAGTTCAGTGGCAGGACCAGCTTGTGGGCAGAAGGTGCTCCAGGGGTCGAAAGTGCTGTCACCTCTCGTGAAAGCGGTATGCGTCGAAAGTAAAGGGGATTTGGAGGCAAAACCATCCCCTATGCCCATAAGTACCGCACGAGAGCTGGTAGGCAAGAGAAGGAAGGCAGGGGAAGAAGACGGAGGCACAACAGGCGGGCGAAGGAGGACTGCAAGTGGGAGTCCGAAAAGGGCGGAAGGCGGCAGCTATCCAAAAGAGACCGATAAGGCCAAACCACCGCCTTATCCAAAAGGAAACACATCTTCATGAAGATTAGGTTTGAAAGAGGATAAGCATCTCCATGCTTGCATGGATCCGGCCGCACCTCATGGGCTGGGCCTTTGTTGCCCTAATGACTCCTATAAATACCCGACGAGCTTCTAAAGCCAAGGGTGCTGAAAAACCGTCCTGTTGTGCAGTGTTTGAGAAGTTGAAGCTAGCCCGGGCTGTGGGCATAATCTAGTACTTTCCGTTTTATGTTTTGCACGGCACTTTTGGCCGTAGGTACTTCTATTTTCCTTTAAGTAATTTCAATTCCAGTTATGTTTTCCATTACATCTTTTGCTTGTGTTATTTACTTTATGGTTGGCTAAGTTTTATATTCTGATTTGGGTAAGATGATCTAAGCATGAACGAATAAACTCGAGAGGTCTAATTTGGGCATAACAACTATATGAGCATATTCCTGATACACTAGGTTTGATTCCAAAAAGGTTGTAACAACTTGGTTAATTAATTGATCACTAGTTAACTAGGAAGTTCTGACCACAAGTAATAATTTGGGCATAAGGCGAGTTGCCATCGACCTCCAAAATAGTACAACTGGTGTTGGAGCCGTGACTGCTGTGAAATATCGGTGTAAGAGTCAAGTGGGTCTATCTAAGTCTTAAAGCATTCTAGGCAAAGCACAACTCGCGATAGGCCATCGCAGAGAGCGTGGATGTTGCCCGGGGTAGTTGATTTCCATTAGCTGACCCTTCTAAGGGATCATAAACCGAAAGGATAGATTGGGCAAGGGGTTTTTGCGTGCGTGACAAGTGACAATAGGGGCGCAATAATTCTTATGCCTATAACCACCGGTATGCGAGTATAGTGATTTATCTTTGCACCAATGATCGAGTGTCTAGTTTATGTTTAGTGATTCAAACCCAAGTCAGGATTGTTTTGTTATTTGATTTATCTACATTGTTATTTCAGTTTTAGTTGGAAACCCCGTTCTGCCCATAAGCACGTTTTGGTCAGATCACTGCAGGATACAAAACCTTTTTAGTGACACCCTTGCGAAAGAAGTTACTGCTCAGTTCCCTGTGGATTCGACTCTGGACTTACCACTAGCTAGTCTAGTTGTGGGCACAGGATATTTTATTTGCACAAGGCTCAAACGACAGCTTCGTCAAATTGGCGCCGTTGCCGAGGAACTGAGAGCGCTAGTAAATTCTTTTGTGATTTTAAGTTTGAGTTTTCCCTTAACGTTTGTGTATGCGTCGTACCAGGAGTGCAGGAAACGAAGATCTTTTGTTCAACGCTGAGATCGAGCGACTTGTCTGACTGAAAAACGCTAACAGACGCAGGGTAGAACAGGAAGCACAGGCAAGAGAAAGACAGTTAGAAGCGGAGAGAGAGATGGCAGAAAATCCGGAACCGCCGAATGACAACACCAACAAAACTCTTCGAGACATGATGTTCCCGAACAACTTGAACCTCCGGCCATCAGCCATAGTACTACCGGAGATCACTGGAAATTGGGAGCTGAAGCATACTCTTATCCAGATTTTGCCCAAGTACAGTGATATGCCTGGAGAGGACCCTCAAATGCATCTCCAAGACTTTGAGATGGCATGTGGAACGGTGCGCACCGCTAGTCAAGCCCTTGGCGAGTACATCCGACTCCTCACTTTTCCGTTCTCTCTATTAGAAGGAGCGAGGGAGTGGTTGTATGATTTGCCCGAAGGAAGCATTCAGACCTGGCAGGAGTTGCAGAGCAAATTTTTGGAAAAATACTTCCCAGCTGCCCGGATCCAAAATTTGAGGACTCGAATAAGCAACATAAAGATGGGATCGGGAGAAGTTCTCTATGAGTACTGGGGAAGGTTCAAGCAGATGTTGGCCAAATGCCCACAACACCAAATACCGGATCATGATCTTATTCGATATTTCGTGGGAGGACTCCGAAGGCAAGATAGGCAATGGTTACACGCTGCATGTGGAGGATCGATCCTAAACAAGTCCGCAGCGGAGGCTTTTAAGCTCATAGCCGATATGGCCGAGGAATCGAGAGATGAGGAAGGGACTATAGTCAGAACTACTCCGGTGCCGGCCCCTTCTGCCCAAGACGACAAGTTGGACAAACTGTGCAACATGTTTGAGAAATTCATGACAAACCAAGGAACCCCCAATCAAGGGAACCCCAACATCCGGAAGCCTGTGAAGGCATGCCAACTTTGCATGGCAAACTCACATGCAACCGACGAATGTCCACAACTTTTCGAAGAGGTAGAACTCAATGCTGTTGGGCAACAGCCAGGAGGAAACAACGGTGGGCAACACCAGAAACCCTTTGAGCCTTATAGGCAACAGTTTAACAATCAAGGGTGGAGACAACATGAGAACCTCAGGTATGGCAACAACAACTTTTTGGGGCCAAACCAAGGGCAGGCGAGTAATCCACCATAATACTCACAACAACCTCAACAGGCAAGAGGGTCCTCCCTATCAGAACACTGCAGGATACAAAACCTGTTTAGTGACACCCTTGCGAAAGAAGTTACTACTCAATTCCCTGTGGATTCGACTCTGGACTTACCACTAGCTAGTCTAGTTGTGGGCACAGGATATTTTATTTGCACAAAGCTCAAACGACAGCTTCGTCAAATTGGCGCCGTTGCCGGGGAACTGAGAGCGCTAGTAAATTCTTTTGTGATTTTAAGTTTCAGTTTTCCCTTAACGTTTCTGTATGCGTCGTACCAGGAGTGCAGGAAACAAAGATCTTTTGTTCAACGCTGAGATCGAGCGACTTGTCCGACTGAACAACGCTAACAGACGCAGGGCAGAACAGGAAGCACAGGCAAGAGAAAGACAGTTAGAAGCGGAGAGAGAGATGGCAGAAAATCCGGAACCACCGAATGACAACACCAACAAAACTCTTCGAGACATGATGTTCCCGAACAACTTGAACCTCCGACCATCAGCCATAGTACTACCGGAGATCACTGGAAATTGGGAGCTGAAGCATACTCTTATCCAGATTTTGCCCAAGTATAGTGATATGCCTGGAGAGGACCCTCAAAGGCATCTCTAAGACTTTGAGATGGCATGTGGAACGGTGCGCACCGCTAGTCAAGCACTTGGCGAGTACATCCGACTCCTCACTTTTCCGTTCTCTCTATTAGAAGGAGCGAGGGAGTGGTTGTATGATTTGCCTGAAGGAAGCATTCGAACCTGGCAGGAGTTGCAGAGCAAATTTTTGGAAAAATACTTCCCAGCTGCCCGGATCCAAAATTTGAGGACTCGAATAAGCAACATAAAGATGGGATCGGGAGAAGTTCTCTATGAGTACTGGGGAAGGTTCAAGCAGATGTTGGCCAAATGCCCACAACACCAAATATCGGATCATGATCTTATTCGGTATTTCGTGGGAGGACTCCGAAGGCAAGATAGGCAATGGTTACACGCTGCATGTGGAGGATCGATCCTAAACAAGTCCGCAGCGGAGGCTTTTAAGCTCATAGCCGATATGGCCGAGGAATCGAGAGATGAGGAAGGAACTATAGTCAGAACTACTTCGGTGCCGACCCTTTCTGCCCAAGACGACAAGTTGGACAAACTGTGCAACATGTTTGAGAAATTCATGACAAACCAAGGAACCCCCAATCAAGGGAACCCCAACATCCGGAAGCCTGTGAAGGCATGCCAACTTTTCATGGCAAACACACATGCAATCGACGAATGTCCACAACTTTTCGAAGAGGAAGAACTCAATGCTGTTGGGCAACAGCCAGGAGGAAACAACGGTGGGCAACACCAGAAACCCTTTGAGCCTTATAGGCAACAGTTTAACAATCAAGGGTGGAGACAACATGAGAACTGTAGGAACCATAGTTTGACGTATGATCCATTTGCCCGTGACCCATTTCGGATGCCAAACAAGTACATACAAAAATCACAAGTGCCTATTGCAAGGGTTCGAAACTTACTTGCAAATTCGACGATCAAAGACTCCAGTGTTGATCTTCCAACTTGTTCCCACGGTAGAGCTCGACGTTGGGTGGCAACGTGCTTCAAGCCCTCTCCCTCAAAGTTGGCGTCTCCTCACTCTCACAATCTTGCTCTCACGTGTGTGATTAATTAATTAGGTTTTAGGGTTGTCTTATAACTTATACTAGGTATTAGACATACCTAAATAATAAGCCCAAAACATAATTAAATCAAACCAAGCCCAAAGGCTTAAGAGAGGAGGGGACGCCCCACTTAAGGAGTTGAACCTTTATTGGGCCAAGCGGGGATCTACTAGCTTGAATAAAGTTTGGCCTCCCAGTGCTCGATTTTCTTATTCAGCCCAGAATAAAATCGAGACACAAGTATTAATTTATTCCACTAGAAAATGAATACTGAATTACCTCTTTATTCTTTAGGTGAGTCGGGGTTAGTATTAGACTTAATTAATCCCCGTGTTTAAGATATCCAATATCCATTAATTAATTAATTTCTCTGACGATCAATTAATTAATTAATTAGTCGTTTAATTATAAACGACATCTCGAGTGCTACCACTTAAACTTATCATCGTATTGGAACTAATTCCACCTGCAGGGTTTAATACGATAAACTTATTAAGTTCCTCGAGAGGATATTATCATCCTGTTATTAGCAGGACACGGTTCCTTATTGCAATATAATCGCATGTCAAATAATAATTGCTATCACCCAAAGTATCGAGTATATTAAGCTTCAAGAGAACTCTCACCCATGATGTCTCTATCTTCCTCAAGATACCCATTCAAGAATGCGGTCTTGACATCCATTTGCCACACCTCTAGGTTCATATGGGCAGCCATGGCCAAGAGAGCTAGAATATACTTAAGCATGGCTACTGGAGAAAAAGTTTCCTCATAATCGATACCAGGTCGTTGAGTATAACCCTTCGCCACTAGTCTCGCTTTGAAGGCCGTAACCTTCCCGTCTGGTCCTCTCTTGCGTTTGTATACCCATTTGCAACCAATGGCCTCACGACCAACAGGTAGCAAACATTTCTCGTATACATCCATGGCAGTTATGGATTCATATTCAGAAACCATACATGCTTCCCATTCAAGAGCATCTGGATCTGCTAGTGCTTCTGAGTAAGTCCAGGGATCTTCCTCGACAAGCCCAACATCAACTGAATCCGTAGATTCATTGACAAACGCATATCGATTGGGCGGTTTGTCCTTTGACGCCCTCTCACTACAACGTGGCACTATTACAGATTTCGTATCGACAGCTTGTGCATTTTCTGATGAGACTTGTGGTACTACATCATGCACAATTGGCTGAGTTGGTTGACTTGTCGAGCCAATGTCTTTGACCTCACCGAGGACGATTTCACTCCTACTTTTGTGATTATTTACATAGTCCTCTTCCAAGAATCTTACGTTAGTGCTAATAACGACTTTCTGATCCTTAGGACAATAAAAATAACCACCTTTCGTTCCTCTAGGATATCCTATAAACAGCTTTACTTCAGTTCTAGGGCTCAACTTATCGGCATCCTTGTTCAGCACGTGTGCTGGACTGCCCCAAATCCGGATGTGGTTAAGAGAAGGCTTGCGCCCTGACCACAGCTCGGACGGGGTCTTTGCAACCGACTTAGAAGGCACTAAGTTAAGAATGTAACCAGCTGTTTCTAAGGCATATCCCCAGAACGAAACAGGTAAAGTAGCGAAACTCATCATCGAACGAACCATTTCTAGAAGAGTCCTATTTCTTCTCTCTGCTACACCATTCTGTTGGGGTGTACCTGGTGTAGTCAACTGAGATGTAATCCCAGATTCTAACAAGTATGCTCTAAACTCGTTACTGAGGTATTCGCCACCGCGGTCAGATCGCAGTGACTTGATACTTTTACCATGTCGCTTCTCTACTTCCGCCTTGAATGTTTGAAACTTGTCAAAACATTCAGACTTGTAGCGCAACAAGTAAATGTATCCATACCTTGAGTAATCGTCAATGAAAGTGACAAAATACTCGTACCCTCCACGAGCTTGAGTGGACATAGGTCCGTACAAGTCAGAATGAACCAGTTCCAACACTTTTTGGCCCTATACCCCTTTGCCTTGAAAGGCCGAGTCGTCATCTTTCCCTCTATGTAGGATTCGCAGACTGGGATTGGTTCTACTTGGAGAGACTCCAAGATACCATCGGAAACCAGTCTTTGGATCCTCCTTAGATTGATGTGACCCAATCTTAGGTGCCAAAGAAGAGTTTGGTTCTCCAGAGAAGAAGCCTTTCTCTTCTTTTGGTTTGTAGTCAAAGTATAAGCAGATGAAGAATAATCGAATGGACATGAAAAAGTATAAAGAGAATCAGCTGCACTTCTAAATAAAACTTGACCATCTTTAATGAATACTGCACTGTCTTCTAAAAGAACAAAATATCCATATTTTCGTAATTGAATGGTAGAAATCAAGTTTTTCCAAAAACCCGGAACATAGAGTACATCTCTCAAAACTAAAACATGTCCATCAATCAATAAATTCACATCTCCAATTGAAACAACAGGTAAGCTTGCTTCATTTCCCATGGAGAGTGCCAGCTCGCCTCCACTAAACTCCCTTGTCCGCAGGAACCCTTGCAAGGTGTAACAAACATGGTCAGTTGCACCCGAGTCAACAACCCATTGATGGGAAGATCTCGAAACTGAATATGTTTCCGTTACAAGAGCAGTAGAAATACCTTGAGCTTTTTTCATCATGGGACAGTCAGACTTCCAATGTCCTACTTGTTGACACTTGAAGCATTTCCCTTTCCCCTTTGGCTTGCCAACGCCTCCGGTCGGGCCTAGCTTCTTCTTGCTCCCACCTTTTGCTTGGCTTTTATTGCCATGGGCCCCTTTCTTCTTCCTACCTTTCGGTGGAAAACTGGGTCCTGTGGCAGTGGCCAAAGCCTGTGGACTCTTTCCCATGACCCCCTCGGCCGCTACCAACTCATTAAGCAGTTCATTTAGAGTGAACTTTTTCTTGCCCATGACGGCATTGAGACGAAAGTTTTCGTAGGATTTGGGCAGAGTGTGGAGAACCATGTCTACCTTAGTAGCATCCTCGATTCCTCCACCGAGCACGTCCAGCTCATTGAAATGATTAATCATTCCAAGCACGTGCTCGCGCACAGACGAACCTTCCGTCATCTTTGAAGACATGAGTTTCCTCATGAGTTCAAAATGGACTGATCGGTCCGATTCCCCCAAAGAGCTCCTCGAGGTTCCTCATAATTGTAGCCGCAGTCTCCAACGACTGATTTTGCAGCTGCAACGCAGAAGACATAGTGGTCATAATATAAGCTTTCGCCATATTATTTGCCCTATGCCACCGCTTATGGGCCTCCCTTTGCTCTTCAGAAGACCGAGTATGAAGGTTCGCGGGAGCGGGAGTAGTAAGCACAAACTTATACTCCTCCGCATCTAGGACAAATCCCAGATTACGCTTCCATTCTGAAAAATTCGGACCAGTAAGCGGCTTAGCAGATAAAATATTCAAAAGCGGGGTAACAGTCATATCTGAAATATAAACAAACAAGCGCACATTAGAAAAACACGTTATTGCATAAAGATTCGTAGCAATAATATTGTAACCTTTGATAAAATAATATTATTGAAACCTCCGTTAGCCCAATCGAATTACACGCAAGCCACGTTCGTGTGGACGTTTACATGCTCTTCGTTTGACCAGACACCCAGTCTTCAGTCTCATTCCATTGCCAACTTATCCTTATGACAAAATGGAACCAATAAACGGACCTTGACTAGACCACGCAATTTCAAGAAGGGACTCCGTTGGGGAGTTGTACTTGAAATAAACGCCTAAGCTATGACCACAGTTTAGTCAACTTTATGACTATCTTTTATTTTAACCCCTCCTAGAATAATCCATGAAAAACTAACCCGTGCAAGCCACGTTCGTGTGGACGTTTACACGAGAAGCTCCCACTATTCTCAAGGTTAAAATAATTAATTTTAATCCTTTCCAGAATAACTCGCAGAAATTAATACATGCAAGTCACGATCGTGTGAACTTTTACATGCAAAGCTCCCACTTATTCACAAGATTAAAATATTTTTAATTTAGAAGTTTAACCGACTAAAGCTGCAAATTAATAACGAGTGCAAGCCACGTTCGTGTGGACGTTTACACCAATTATCAATTTACTTTGTCTTAAACCAACTGTGGAGGTCTATATCAATTTTATTTAAAAAATTGAATTTTCCGCTTAGTCTTTTACTTCAAAAGGTTTACAGGTTAAATCACGTTGACACGGAAAACCTAAGCATGCATTTCTAGAACACATGTAATAAAACATGCTCGCTTGAAATTAAAAACGTGCTTAGTGAAAACGTGATAGAACCTAGCTTGATATTCTATGCGCATTTACATTCACATAAAGCAAATAAAATCATGCTAAAAACACCTTAACGATGATTAAATCCACGACATGCTTACGACAATAAAAATGTAAAAGGTGTCGTCGTGTCGTAGAAATTGGAACCTGTTCGTCCCTGCCTACTTTATTACAAAGGGAAAACTAATCTATTACAAAAGTCTTCGTCTTTAGGCAATCCTCATCGTCTTCCACAAAGCTTCCCACTAAGAATCAGGTACACGGTAGATCTGCGCAGCCCAAGGCAGAGCAGAGCAGCTCAAGGCAGAGCAGAGCTACCCGAGGCAGAGCAGAGCTGCCCAGCCAGAGCAGAGCTCGAGGCCAGAGCAGAGCTCAATGCCAGAGCAGAGCTCAGTGCCAGAGCAGATCTCAGCGCCAGAGCAGAGCTCATCGCCAGAGCAGAGCTCAGCGCCAGAGCAGAGCTCATCGCCAGAGCACCCTTTCAACATACCAGAACCCTAGTACACCCTAGGGTTCCGCCAAAACAGGGCTGCACAGCAGCATCAACGCCGAAGTGGACGCTGCTTTGGCCACCATAGTCATCGCGCCTCATCCACCCATTGATCCGATCAGTGATGAGTTAGATCTGAACACCATAGACGTTGGAGTTAGAACTCCAGTGAATCGGATTCCGTTCATCCCATATCCTCACCATGATCAAACCTCAGTAGATGGAGAAGGCGCAAATTAACTACAGCCATCTACACATCAGCACCATTCCTTCTCCGCCAAACCACGACCCGTACAAAACAGAATACAGCAAAGTACGAATACAGCGGAAAAAGCTACACTAACCACAGATTTTCTCGTGGTAAAAACAGCCAAAAATGGCAGAACATAAAATGGAAGAGCAGCCACGATAAGACGACAAAACAGGATAACATCAACGTAAAACCCTAGTGATATTACTACTCATTTATCCGGTAGAGCCGAAATCCTGGAACCACGGCTCTGATACCAATTGTAGGAACCATAGTTTGACGTATGATCCATTTGCCCGTGACCCATTCCGGATGCCAAACAAGTACATACAAAAATCACAAGTGCCTATTGCAAGGGTTCGAAACTTACTTGCAAATTCGACGATCAAAGACTCCAGTGTTGATCTTCCAACTTGTTCCCACGGTAGAGCTCGACGTTGGGTGGCAACGTGCTTCAAGCCCTCTCCCTCAAAGTTGGCGTCTCCTTACTCTCACAATCTTGCTCTCACGTGTGTGATAAATTAATTAGGTTTAGGGTTGTCTTATTACTTATACTAGGTATTAGACATACCTAAATAATAAGCCCAAAACATAATTAAATCAAACCAAGCCCAAAGGCTTAAGAGAGGAGGGGACGCCCCACTTAAGGAGTTGAACCTTTATTGGGCCAAGCGGGGATCTACTAGCTTGAATAAAGTTTGGCCTCCCAGTGCTCGATTTTCTTATTCAGCCCAGAATAAAATCGAGACACAAGTATTAATTTATTCCACTAGAAAATTAATACTGAATTACCTCTTTATTCTTTAGGTGAGTCGGGGCTAGTATTAGACTTAATTAATCCCCGTGTTTAAGATATCCAGTATCCATTAATTAATTAATTTCTCTGACGATCAATTAATTAATTAATTAGTCGTTTAATTATAAACGACATCTCGAGTGCTACCACTTAAACTTATCATCGTATTGGAACTAATTCCACCTGCAGGGTTTAATACGATAAACTTATTAAGTTCCTCGAGAGGATATTATCATCCTGTTATTAGCAGGACACGGTTCCTTATTGCAATATAATCGCATGTCAAATAATAATTGCTATCACCCAAAGTATCGAGTATATTGAGCTTCAAGAGAACTCTCACCCATGATAAATCAAAGCAATAGTCAATCTATTATTCACAGAGATTAATCCAACTAAGGTTAAGACTATTTAAGTCGCCGAGATCTTGATTCTTAATTAGTCAGAATATAAGAATTCATCTCACTGTGATCCTGTTCAATACACGAAGGTACTAGCATAAATAAATAGCCAAGACAAACTATTTATCCATTTATGCTACAATCTAAACCAGCAACTCGCCATAGTTGCCTCGATTGTGAACTCAATTTATATCTCAACTTTTTCCAATTATATGATCTTCTGTGATCTACAACACACCATATAATCTATAGTATGAGATAAATTGGACTATAAAAGGATTATGCAATAACAATATTTCAGATAGAAGAATCACAATGAACAAAGGAATCAATGTATACAAGCATAAAGTCTTGCTTTCAGCATACAACCCTTCAAGAACCTCAGGTATGGCAACAACAACTTTTTGGGGCCAAACCAAGGGCAGGCGAGTAATCCACCACAATACTCACAACAACCTCAACAGGTAAGAGGGTCCTCCCTATCAGAACACTGCAGGATACAAAACCTTTTTAGTGACACCCTTGCGAAAGAAGTTACTGCTCAGTTCCCTGTGGATTCGACTCTGGACTTACCACTAGCTAGTCTAGTTGTGGGCACATGTCGCAGCCCACCGCCTAGCCAGTGATAGCGTAGACCGGGTATCGATACGACTAAAAATAAATGAAGGAAACAAGGCTAGAAAACTAATCTCGTCTTTAAGCGGAAGCAAGAACAACTCAAAAACTCTAGCATAAAAACATTCTTTCAAGATTATAAACATCGGCAATTCTATAAAAGTCAAGCATCGGAGTTTTGTTAAAATCTACAACGGTCGTAGTTCAATGTGTACAAGGATTCAATACGTACAGAGTTACACAACAAAAGGTGATCAAACTATATGTATGAAGACATATAGCTGGGAGTGCATTCCTTAAGTAAGTCTAGCACAACTCAAAACATAAAGCTGCCACCGACGTGAGAGTGTGACAAAAGGGCATCATCCGAAACAACACTCCCCGCCAACACCACGCCATCCTCCGTCCATGCTTAACCTGCACATTTAGAAATATATGCAGGGCGTGAGTATATAATACTCAGTGGGCAGACGTCGAAAGACAAGAAAAGTGCTCTTAGAGCTATATGTTTGAAGCTTGCCATAACATCAGCAATACACAGAAATTTAGTTAACGTCAAAGAAGCTGTGTATGCAGTTTTCATAATCAACATCATAAATAAGTGTCTGCAGACAAATAATCAACTTGTATGTACCGCATCTACAACTCATCATCATAACCAAGGTACTGAGAAGTAAGCCTCCTTCTCAAGCACCGTGACCGGCCGACCCGAAGACGGCTCACAGTCACCTCTGTGTACACAACCCCGCTTGTGGCAGGATCCAAATTCGTCTCATCAGTAGAGGGTAACACACAAGTTCATCATCAGAAATATTGGCAAGTCAAACAGTTTATAAACATCATTTTAACTCAACATTTGATAAGCTCATAACATCAATAAATCATTTCAGAAAACTCGGTATAATTTCATACTCAACATATTCTCAACATACTGCCCACCTGTAGTGCTCGGTGTATTGCGGGTGGTACTCGGAAAGATCTTCACTTACGTCCTCGACTGGTCTCTGTAGTTGTAACATCGGAGTAGTGCATGCGACAAGCGAGGAACTAGTTAGAAACTTCCTCACAAAAAGCTTAACCTTAAACTCGTTATAACACTCATCACAATTATTCTCCAGCTTATCTCCGTCTGATCACTCAACTCTATGACAAAACTCTAATCTTATTCTCAACTTAGCACTCAAGGGCTAGATTAAAAGCAATCAAGCACATAGGCATGTATAAACACACATAGCATACAACTCCTTTATAAACATATCACAAGCAAGGAAACATAAGTTTGACTCGGAGACCAGAGCTGAGAAATGCTCGGTGGTCGGAGTGGGAAAACTCAGCGGAGCGGAGCAGCTCGGCAGAACAGCGGAAAAATACTCATCAGGGCAGAGGAATCAACTTGCCAAGGCAGCGAAATCATAAACTCTCTGGCATAGCAGCAGAGAAATGCCAGAGGAATGACGAACTCTCTGTCGCCAGAGGAATGGCGAACGTCAGAGGAATCAAACATCAGAGGACTCGATCATTAGAGGAATCAAACATCAGAGGAATCGATCGTCAGAGGAATCGATCGTCAGAGGAATCGATCGTCAGAGGAATCGATCTTCAGAGGAATCGATCGTCAGAGGAATCGATCGTCAGCAGAGGAAAGAACTCGCTAGTAGGGCAGCGGGGAAATGAATTCTCTGGCATCCCAGCGGGGAAACGATTTCTCTGGCATACCCGGGGAATGACTTCTCGGTTCCGAGAAATCAAAAGTCAGAAGAAACTAAATGCCAGAGCGGAGGAATGACTTCTCGGCTGAGTAGAGCAAGACTCAAGACAGAACGATGCAGTCAAGAGCAACTCGAAAACTCATCAACTTTTTCATACTCAAAAATCATCAAACACACTCAACATCAAAACTACTTATCATGCAGCATCATAAACCACTTACAAACTCTATAGACTTCTAAAATCATCAAAACTCACGTAAATCTTTTCATAAGTTCTTACTCAACATCAAAACATCATTCAAGGCATAACTTACAGGTTTTTCCCAAAATCTTATATCAACTCAATTTGTAAAAGCTCATATCTCAAGACTCAGTTTTGCAAAAACTCACACCTCAAGACTAAGTTTTGTAAAGCACATCATAATCATTTCAAATCATCACGTATATCATACAAATCATCACATAACACATTTCTCATCTCGGTTTTAAGAAAAGCAAGATTTTTAAAGGGCATGAGCCCAAGTTTTCGAAAATGAAGAAAAGTGGAGGAGGAGAAGTCTCTCATGCTTAAGACATCTTATTACTCACACATATCACCACATACATCTCACAACAAGTCTAGATCCATAAGATCAGAACACTTACTCAAATATTCTCAAGAGAAAGGACGTCTTCTCTCGATTCTTCGGGTTCTAGACTCCACTAAACTTCTTGAATCAAGCGTAGAAAGTGTTTAAGGCTAGATTTAGCGGAGTATTCTATCACAGTTAGGACTTAGAAGCTTCGAGCTTAATCTTCAATGTTGGAGAGAGAGAATGTTTTGAGGGGGAGAGAGGAAGTTGAAGGGCCGAAAATGATGAGAAATGACGGAAAGAGAGAGAGACGCTTCGGTTTTAACAAGATTCTTATTCTCTAAGATAAGAAGCATTAAATGCTCAAATAGTACTTTGTCTCCCCCTAATCAACATGTCTAATCCGCCAATTCCACATGTGGGAAAAGAGATTAAAATAATGGTGTGAGAGTAGGAGTGTGTGGTGGTAAAATAAAATTATGTATGCTATTTTCGAAAATTATACGACTAAAAAATATAAGTGCGCACGTATCATATAAATCACATAACGTCAAACAAATAACTCACAAAGTTATCACATTAAAAATAGATCATCACTCGTCATTACTCTAATCGTCACTCTAGATTAATCCTCTCTATAGAAATTCTCAAATACTACCTCGACTCTATCTCTAGCACTTCGTCTCACTCAAAAAACATCTTCGTCTTAGTCTAACATCATTCTCAATTCTCTTAACATCTCTATTTCACTCATCTTACCCTCCATCGATATCTTCCTCTTGACTATAGAAAGCTAGTCCTTAACTCTCAAAGTTCTCAATAGTATCGATGCTACTTCAAGGTATTATCATCAAGGGTTCTCTCCTTTTCTTCCTCGACTCTATGTCAAACTCAAAGTTCCTATTTTTCTTAATAGGACAGTCAATCTCTGATAACTCGGTATCCGAAAATTCTATCCCCGGTAGTCGGAAGTAAAATAAATCTCGACTCGTTCCTCAAGTCTCATCACTCCAACTCCATCCTTGGTTCGTCTACTCATAACTCTATTTAATAGAAAAACTGTTTTATCAATCATGAAAGAAATTAATCTCGCATCTCGACATCGTAATATTCTCAATCGTGTTAAAACTCTATCTCTCAACATAAGGAAAAGTATGGGGTGTTACATCCTACCCCCCTTAAGAAGAATTTCGTCCCGAAATTTGTGTTACTCACCTTCGGGAAAGAGCTCGGGGTATTTCTCCTTCATCTTTCCCTCAAGTTCCCATGTTGCTTCTTCTTTGTCGTGATGTCTCCATTGTACTTTCACCAAGGAACTTGCTTTGCTTCGTAGTTGTTGAACCTTCTTGTCCAAAATGGCTTCGGGTCTCTCTTCATAGCTCAAGTCTGGTTCAAGAGATACTTCTTCTTGGTGAATGACATGTCTGGGATCAAACACGTACTTCCTCAATTGTGAAACGTGAAAAACGTCGTGGACGTTCGCGATACTCGGCGGTAACGCAAGTTTATAGGCTACAGGGCCTACTTTCTCTAGTATATCATACGGTCCAATGTATCTCGGTTTCAGTTTCCCTTTAACTCCAAAACGGTGCACTCCTCGAGATGGGGAAACTTTGAGAAAAACTTTATCACCTACATCGAAATGAATCTCCATCATCCTGGTATCCGCATAAGACTTCTGTCGGTCTTGTGCTTCTTTAATCCTGTGCCGAATTTGTCGGACAATAGTGATCATCTCATCTATGGCCTCGGGACCAAGTATCTTCCTTTCTCCAACTTCATCCCAATACAACGGGGATCTGCACTTTCTTCCATAAAGGGCTTCGTATGGAGCCATATTGATGGTTGATTGGAAGCTGTTGTTATACGCAAACTCAATTAGGGGCAAAACTTGCTCCCATTGGACTCCTCTGTCCAACACAACAGTTCGAAGCATATCCTCTAAGATTTGTATGGTTCTCTCGGATTGTCCATCCGTTTGCGGATGAAACGCCGTACTAAAATTTAATTTAGTGCCCATCTCTTTCTGCATGCTCATCCAGAATCTCGATGTGAACTTCGAATCTCTATCCGACGTGATCGTCATCGGTACTCCATGCAATCGCACTATCTCGCGAATATAGATCTGAGCTAGCTTGTCAGATCCATAGGTGATCGGGATCGGTATAAAGTGTGCACTCTTCGTCAATCTATCAATGATCACCCAAATGGCTGTATTCCCTCTTTTCGACTTCGGCAATCCAGTTACGAAATCTATAGCTATATGGTCCCATTTCCACTCAGGAATCTCTAATGGATGTAACTTGCCATAGGGTCGTTGGTGAAGCGCTTTTACCTGTTGACATGCTAAACATCTCTCAACAAAGGATGCAATCTCTCGCTTCATGCCCTCCCACCAAAACTTTGTTTTCAAGTCTTGGTACATTTTTGTACTTCCTGGGTGTGCAACGTAGATAGTGTCATGAGCCTCGCTCATGATTTCATTCTTTAACTCTTCTACATTAGGCACACACAATCGTCCTTCGAACATGATGGCGTTGTCGGCCACTTCATGATACCCATCCATTTCCTCAATTCGGATCTTTGATCGTAGCTTCCCAAACTTTTCATCCTTCCTTTGCGCTGTGACAATCCTTGATCGTAGGTCGGGGGTAATACTCAGCGTATCAATCATACTCTCTGCCGTCTGGGGTGGTATTACTACCTCCAATTTCATCTTCTCGAACTCTCTAATCAGATTCTTCTCTTGAGTAAGGAGAAATCCTAACTCCACTTGATTCTTCCTGCTCAACACGTCGGCGACGACATTGGCTTTTCCCGGGTGGTAATTGATTTCACAATCGTAATCTTTTACCAACTCCAGCCATCTTCTTTGTCGCATATTCAGATCCTTTTGCTCAAAGAAATATTTGAGACTCTTGTGATCTGTGTAAATCTCACACCTAACTCCGTGGAGGTGGTGTCTCCAAATCTTTAAGGCATGTACTACTGCTGCAAGCTCTAAATCGTGCGTTGGGTAATTCATCTCATGCGGTCTCAGTTGTCGTGAAGCGTATGCTATCACTTTTCCTTCTTGCATAAGCACGCATCCTAGACCATTCTTCGACGCGTTCGTGTAAACGGCATACTCCTTATCTGCCTTGGGTACGGCTAACACTGGTGCAGTAGTAAGTCTCTTTTTCAGCTCCTGAAAACTTCCTTCACAATCATCCGTCCACTCGAACTTAACTTCCTTCTTTAGCAGGTGCGTCAATGGCTTAGCAATTTTTGAAAAGCCCTCAATGAATCTTCGATAATACCCTGCTAATCTTAGGAAACTACGAATTTCATGTGGCGTAGTCGGCGATCTCCACTCTTGTACTGCTTGTACTTTCACCGGATCTACTTCAATCCCTCTCGCCGAAACGATATGGTCGAGAAAATTAACTTATTCGAGCCAAAACTCGCATTTGCTGAACTTAGCATAAAGCATTTCAGTTCGCAATCTCTCCAAAACGATCTTCAAATGCTCCTCATGCTCTTGTTTACTCCTCGAGTAAATTAGTATGTCATCTATGAAAACTAACACGAACTTATCCAAGTATTCGTGAAAGACTCGGTTCATCAGATCCATAAATACTGCGGGGGCATTCGTCAGTCCAAAAGGCATAACTGTGAACTCATAGTGTCCGTATCTCGTGCAAAAAGCCGTCTTCGGGATGTCATCTGCTCGTACCTTCAATTGATGGTATCCCGTTCTCAAATCGATTTTTGAAAACGTGCATGCTCCTTGAAGTTGGTCGAATAAATCGTCAATCCGGGGCAACGGATACTTATTCTTCAACGTCACTTTGTTTAGCTCTCGGTAGTCGATATACAACCTCAAGCTGCCATCTTTCTTCTTGACGAAAAGGACCGGCGCTCCCCACGGGGAAACACTAGGTCGAATAAAACCCAAGTCTAGAAGTTCTTGGAGTTGCAGCTTCAACTCTTGCAACTCTGCTGGGGCCATCCTGTATGGCGCTTTCGACATCGGCGCGACTCCAGGTTCGAGGTCTATCGTAAACTCAAGCTGCCGATCTGGTGGTAAACCTGGAAAAGTTTCAGGGAAAACGTCTTTGTACTCTCGCACAACTGGCACGTCATCAATATATGCTTTGGATTTCTCCTTCTGGTTTAAATATACGACATACGCGGTCGTATCCTTCCTTTGCAAAAGCTTCTTGGCTCGCAAAGCTGAGATGATTGGCGTCTTCTTCCATTTTCCTTCAATGCCAACGAAAGAAGTAGGCTCTTGGCCAGGTGGTTGAAATGATATTTGTCTCTCCTTGCAGTGTATCTTTGCATGGTTCTCTTCCAACCAGTCCATTCCCAAAATTATATCCAAGTGCCACATAGGCATCAACCTCAGATTTTTGGCCTCGAGCTTTAACGTTCCTAACTCGAATTCTACGTTAGGACAAACGTGCGAATCCGTAGTAGTTCTGCCAATAGGCGTAGTCACTTTCAGACATTGTGGAGCAGGCTCTACTTTCAGTTCTAAAGTATCTACACACGTGTGAGAGATAAAAGAATGTGATGCTCCAGTGTCGAACAAAACTACTATGGATACACCTTTCATCTCGCCTATACCTGTTAGATTTCCCCAATTCTGGCCTTGAATTTTTTGATCGATCGCAAACATTCTTTGATGGTGTTGTTGTTGATTCACCTGCGGGCCAGCTGGTTGTCTCCCCGGCTGATGTTGTCGGTGAATTGGTTGCTGGCGTGCTGGCTGCGGTAGCGGTAGGACTCCTTCCATGGCCTTGAGCTGCGGCTGGAATGGTTTCGGTCTTCCACCGGTTCCACTTTACTGCCGGTTCGGGCATTGGTTGGAGTAATGTCCGACTCTTCCACAGGTGAAACAACTATTCGTTCCCATCTTGCACTCTCCCAAATGTAACTTATTGCATTTTGGGCAGGGAGGTATTCCCCTTGGTCCTTGCGCTGCTGCCTTTGGGGCTGCATAAGGTCGTTTATCTCTGCCTTGAAAGTACGGTGGCGCATTCTGGCCTTGCCACGGCTTCTTGGGACCTTGATTTCTCTCATCCCACTTCCTTTTACCCTTCTGTCCTTGTCCAAAGAAGGATTGACTCCCCGATTGCGCATTCGGGTTCACTTGGGGTACAGAGGGTTGACTCGTCTTCTCTGGCTGCATTGCCAGCTCCATATCTAGTGCCCTGTTCAGTGCCTCAGCATACGTAAGTGTGCTCTGACTTGCTAAGACAACTCGAATTTCCTACTTTAAACCAGCACAAAATAACTCCGACATCTTCTCATCAGTATCTACTCGATATGGTGCATATCGAGCCAAGTCGCAGAACAAACGGTCATATTCAGCTACCGTTTTATTTCCTTGCTTCAAACTCGCGAACTCCATTTCTTTCTTTCTGCGATAGCTACGCGGTATATATTTCTCGCAGAGAGCTGTTTTGAATTGCTCCCACGTAAGTTCATCTATTTGTTCTGGGGTCAAAGTCTTCTGTTTGGCCTCCCACCAAAAATCTGCAGACCCCTTCAGCTGGTAAGTCATGCACATAAGGCGCTCAGCATCATTGCATCTAAGGAACCTAAAGATCCTTTCCATACTTCTGATCCATTCTTCCGTTTCAGCATGGTCTCCGGCTCCACTGAAAGTAGGTGGGTTTTGTCGTAGGAAGAGTTCTTCTACTCTCCTCTCTTACTGTGGAGGAGGTGGAGGTGGTGGTGTGGGATCTCTCTGTTCTTCCTCCTCCTCTTCCTCCTCTACTCGGTTTCGATTTTGTCTTCTTGGAGGCATGCTATAAGGAAAAAGAAAATTCATATTAACCTCGGAGCTAATCTCTCCATGTTACATAACTGATGAGGAGTATGTGTGTAGCGTAGAGAAACAAAATAAAACAGAAGGGCATGCTCTGTCAGAGGAATGGGCTTCACTCGCGGAATGGAAAACTCAGAGAAATCGATTGTGCCGCGGAATTACTTCGCCAGAGGAATCACTCCTCAGCGGAATCACTTAACAGCGGGAACACTCGTCAGCGGGATCGCTCGTCAGCGGGATCGCTCATCAGTGGGATCACTCGTCAGCGGAATCGCTCATCAGCGGGATCACTCGTTAGCGGGATCGCTCATCAGCGGGATCACTCGTCAGCGGAATCGCTCATCAGCGGGATCCCTCATCAGCGGAGCGAGAACTAAAGCCAGAGGAACCACTTCTCCAGAGGAATCACTTCTCTGGTGGAAACACTTCGCCAGCGGACTCACTTCGAACACGAGAAAACTCCCGTGTGAGGGAAAGTTTTACTATTATGCTCTACGGGCTCTTTTGTAAAACTTACATTATCACCATTCTTAATACTATAGAAATCTTCTCTCGAGCTCTGTCAGCAATGTTATCAGAGGAATGGTGATTTCTCTACCAGAGCAGAGAAATCACTAGCCAGAGCAGCGGAATGAATCGTCAGAGAAAAGGCTTTCGCTCTGGCGCAGATATTTCTCATCTCGTCACAAACTTATGTATATATCTCAGCGCTCCCGTCTCATCAAAAGCGTAACTCAAATGCTCATTTATATCGTAGCGCTCTCGTCTCATCTTACTTTCCTCTCCCAATCATCAAGCAATACTAAGTACAACCCATAGTTCTACAGTAATTCATCAATTAAATCTATACCCACTCACTTAGGTTTCACCCAAAACGTAAACCCTCTTTTTGCCTCTACTTCATTGTATTCCTCATCATCTCATAGTTCTCGTTCATCAATTACTGAATTCTATCGTCTCACATCACATCAAGCAACATCAACCTCAAGTCAAACAACATCAACATCAAGTAAAAAAAAAATTAAGACCCTCTGGTCATCATCATAAATAGTGAAAATTGCCTCTTCGAGGTCTTTTTACAAAAGTTGGGATCTATGTACATCAAAACAATCCCTAACACTACCATGATGCTCCATCTATACATGCATCATAAGTACTAACATCTATAGATACGCACTAATATAGTATTCTAACTATGTACATCAGTTAGGCATCACAAAAGACATACTAACATCCATTCTAATCAGCATGGTCATCGCCCATCATCAGTTCCAAGCATTCGACTCTCTACTTCCTCACCTTGCATGTCCTCCCTCGGCTCAATCTCTTCATCCTCATATTCGTCAATTAAGCGGTACACGCTATCATCATCCGTCTCATCTTCCACATCAGTATCCATCATCGGCCCATAGACAAGTATATCGGGAACAGGCATCTATGTTTTCTCGCCATTAGCGGCCGTCTTACGCTGCAGTGGCCCGTCCGTAGCCAACCGTCATATCGGGAGTTTCCTCATTGGAATCGTCCTCATCGCTATCAAGTCGGGCAGGCCGTGATCCTCCCTCCTGGGCATCTCGAGATGGCGAAAACAGAATCGCGTGCATATATGTCTGAAAAGCCAAAGTGCCCGGCTCAGGCAAAGGGGTAATCCTTGGATATGGGTTGAAAGGCACAATCTCGATCGGTGGCTCGACAACCACAACAGATGGTGCTATCTCAGGAGGCGGTAATGGCAAAGGCGCTGTCACCGAAGTAAAATCCCATGACGGGAAATTGGCACTGGGAAATGGCATGAGTGTTAAAGATGAAAACGGATCATGACCTCTCTCAGGAGAATAAGTTACAAAAGCAATCGGTTCTGAGACAACAGGCTCAGACAAGGCTGATATAGGATCAGCTGGAGGTGGGGGAATAGTTGGATAAGGCTCTGTTGGCAGTGGAGGTGCCTCTTTCGCTCCTCCCGGCGCTGGTCCATTTAGGTTTCCATAAGACGGTGAAGGTGGATCGCCGAAAGCAAAATAGTGATAACTAATCATCGCAATAAACCTGCGGAAGTCGGCGCCCAAGGAGCGTCCGAAATCAGTCCGGAAGATGTAGTGGGGTACTAGCGAAGCTGCCCACTCCTGCCACTCCGAAGGGAGCTGCGGAATCAAGTGCGTAATGGCCTCAGCCTCATCTATACCGCAAGAAGCAGTCTCCATCTAGCGACTATGATAACGCGCTAGAAATTCTCCGAGCGTATCGCCCTCCTGAGGTCCAGTCTCTCTGAACCATCTTCGCATTGCCTCTCGATATCGTCTTTGCATCGCTGTATCCTCTCGACTCTGCATCCTGTAATAGTAACATCGTGTTTATCAAAAGTGGACGTAGCACTTGCCTGATATTCCTCAATCAACAACATACTCGTTCTCATTTGGTACGGTGGTGCAACGGCTACACTAGCCTTAAAATCTCTCCATAAAAGGAACAATTGTTGTCTCATGTCATACTCCATCTCCTCAAGCAGTTCCATCATTAAACCAATTCGTTAACTCATTAGTGAAACAAATTTAAAACTCATCATAAAAACTCATCATAGAAGCAGTAAAGAACATCAAGAACATCAAGAACATCAAGAACATCAATAACTCTTACCTCGGTAAGCAGGCGGAGATGGGGTGTTGGGGTGTTGTTTCCAAGAAAACTCTCAACTGGTCTAAGATTCAAATTTAGACTAGGACTCTTTTTAGGGATAGGTGCTAGCAAAGTTCGACTTAGTTAAGAAACATACTCAGAGCAGACGACCTACTCTGATACCACTCTGTCGCAGCTGACTCAACCCAAAACACCTAATGGATTGACTCGCAATCGTACGAGGTCGTCCTAGTGTAATAAGCTAACCCAAGTCGTCTCTCAAGGAAGGCTAAACAGGGCTTTGATCATGCTACGCACAGAAAACATGAAATAAACCTAAACACTCTAATCAGAAGTTTGGGTCTGACACTTTCTCTCCGATTAACTAATGCGTAATTAAAATAAAGCATATAAAGTTAACTAGGCAAAAGATAGAAAGCCAATAAGAATGCAAGAAGGCAAACAAAGTTAGGGTTCTAAACTAACAATCTAGAAAGCAATCATCAATTCAACACCATAAACAACGATTATCTAGGCGAAATAACATATTAACATTTAATCAAATGAATGTTAAGCAAACACACATGGACAAACTAATTAGAACATGGCATTTGAACATTAACGAAATCAACTAGAGTTTCAAACTCAAACACTAAACCAAACGATCATAAACTCGTAAACATCTAAGATTAATAACTACCTAGGCAAGAAACTCAATCAAGCATAAGATTCGAATGCAAGAAAATCTTGATCTCCATAAAAGAATCTCTAAATATTCATCAACAAGAAAGGAAAAGGGTAAACAATAGCAACAAACTACGAATCACGTAGATTATCTAAACTCAACAACAATTATCTCCAATCATCATATTAATCAAAACACAAAATAAAGATTCAAATAAACCAAAGGATTTAGAAAACCAAGAGAATCTAGAATCAACAACAATGAACTTCAATCTTCACATTCATCAAATACATAAAACACAAAACTCAATTAACCAAAAGATTCATAAAACCAAGAGAATATAGAATCAACAACAATAATCTTCAATCATCATATTCATTAAAGACAAGAAACAAAGACTTAAATAACCAAGGGATTCATAAACAAAGAGAATCAAAGGGAGTTCTTACAAAACATAGCAATCCAAGGAAAACCAATCCGATGAAGTGTTAATTGACATCCAAAGCAATCCAATGAATCCAAGATTGAAAGTAAGTGTTGTGGAACTCTAAAAACCTTAAGAAAGAGGTGAAAATCGCCTATGGAGGCTGCTGGAGACGAGAATATAAAGTGAAACCCTAGAGATGGGTTTTAAACTAAAAAAATCGTAACTGCCAGATCACGCAGTAGGCGGCCGCCTAGAGAAGGCGGTGGCCTAGAAGTAGGCGGTGGCCTAGAGAAGTAGGCGGCCGCCTACTACCCCTTTCGTAAATCCAAAGTAGGCGAACGGCGAGGCTAGGCGGGCGCCGTGCGCGCGGCGTTTTTGTTTTGGTCCGTTCTCCCTCGTTTCAAGTCGGATTTTAGATCCGTTTTCGCCTACGAACTCGTATCGAGACGAACTTTGATTCTTCATCAGACCATTCAACTAAATTCTGACTTTAATTTTGTTCACATATCAATCAATGTGAGCACAAAATCCTGAGGCAACAAAATTAACACAAAAGCTCAAATCATTCAACTCTTAAGTGAAAGAGACCAAAATAAAAGTCAATATAACACGTAAACACCCAGAGATTCATCACAAAATAGGGCTAAACAACCCCCCCACACTTGATCCTTTGCTTGTCCTCAAGCAAAGTCACGACACCAAAAGATAGTTCACAAGAAAACTTCCTCACCATTCACATCTCCAACCAATCTAAGTCTCTTAGCCATTCACATTCCTCACGAGATGTTCATTGTTAAGATTTTAAGAAGCAACAACCACATGATACAATTCAATCCGATCAGACCCAATTCTCCGCTAGAGGTGAATTCCCTAATGTGATTGCCTTTATAATCAAATCCCATTTTCCTTGAAGATGATAAACAATCAAACCAAAAAAAATTTTTATACATCTTTCTTTTAAAGGTGATGTTATTCCATTCTCAATAGATGGGCCAACTTTCGTGAGATCAACACTTTTGGAGGTAATCCAAAATGTTCTCACGTGGTTTTCCATGCTCATAACACTACCGTCAGAGGAGCAGAGACCCAGAGCTATAGAAAACTTCACAACAAACCAACATTCAAACTCAAGGGATAAGATCATAGGCTATCACAATGAAAACACTCCCTCTAGCATCTACCGGACAAATCACGTCAAGAATAGCTCATAAGGGTGTTGCATCCAAAACATTAAACAACTTACATCAAGAGAGGAATATGCATAGCCTGAGAGACAAAGATAGCAACCAAGCCAACACAAAGCATGAAATTTACTTGTGAACAAATCATCAAAGTGTGCATTATTACTTGAAGCCAAACAACAATCAAGATAAAGGAGACCATTTGCCCCACACAAGAAAGCCCAAAAACACAACAAAAAGGTACCCATAGGATCACAACTACCAACAAACACCCCCCCCACACTTAAACTCTGGCACTGTCCTCAGTGCAAACAAAAAGAGGGGTGAAGGAGGAAACTTCCCTAAATACCGATCCAGTGGTGAGTCTGTAGTGTCCCACGATGTTTGCCTCTCTCTCATCCAAAGAACAAGCAGTCTCCAACGCAACAACCTGCACCAAACAACAGATGCAACAAAACACAACACAAACAAAACGACAGAAAAATGAAACCAGAAAAAGCAAGAAAACATGGGTTGCCTCCCATGCAGCGCTAGTTTTTAAGTCGCCAGCCCGACTAAGAAGGTCCCTTAACCAAAATCCGATTGGAGCTCCAGCTGCCTTAGCGCCCTTGTAAACACATCTTTTTGAATTGCAGCTGCGGGTCCTCCAAATGAGCGTTCCGTGCTCATATCATGAGATGCTCCTCTATCCACCCATCCAAGGAGATTGAGTGACACAACCTCATCGAGCTTCTCTTCCAGTGGCAAGGCAGACAGGAAGCCTTGCTCTATGTCATATTCCTCGTGCAGCTTATCCAGAGATTCCTGCTCAATGTCAGCCTCATCCTGCAGGTTAGCAAGGAATTCCTCCACGATCTCGTCCTCCTCCTGCAGCTGATTAAGGAATTCCTGCACAATATAGTTCTCATCCAAAGCATCAAATGCTTCAACATAAGAGCAGGTTTGAATTAAGCGAGTGGGGGTAGTAGGTTTTTGATCAAAAACAGAGAATGTGACCACTCTACCCGCCCCTACCATACTTACAGTTCCCGTACCCACATCGATGCGAGTACGGGTGGTAGCCATAAAGGGTCGGCCAAGTAGCACGAGATGCCCATTCTCGCCTCTAATCCCTTTTTCCTCATCAAGTACAACAAAATCAGTGAAAACACTAATCCCCCTCACGACCACCTCAACATCCTCAACAAGGCCTCGTGGGCTGCTAATGGAGCCGTCAGCTAGCTCTATCTTAATGTTCGTGCATTTCAGCTCTTTATTTCCCAACCTCTCAAAAATATCAAGCGGCATCAAATTGACTGCCGCGCCCAAATCAAGCATTCCCAAAACCTTTTCAACCCCACCTAAGCTAATATCAAAAATAAAGCTACCTGGATCTCCTTGCTTGGGTGGTGGTTGGTCTAGTGCAACAGTGACGGGTGGCAGTGGCTCACTGGGGCATTGGGTAGCCTTGATTGCCTGCACAGTTTTGCTTCTCCATCTCCCCATGGTTATTGGGGCCTTGTCCTTGACTACCTCAACGGCATGAGCTTGATGCGGCTGTTTGTCCTGGTTTGGGAACTTTCCGGTCGGCTGTTCTTGCTGCAGCTGATTCAGGGCTCCTGTAAGTTGCCCAACTGTAGTCTCGAGACGCTTGATGGTAGCACTCTGAGACTCCATGTTCTGTTTGGTCATCTCCATGAAAGACTGCATGGTGTCCTCGAGAGACGGCTTCTGTGGTTGAGCTTGCTTCTGAAACTGTTGGGGAGCATTCTGGTATTGCTGCTGCTGCTGCTGCTGAAAATTCCCTTGTTGTATAGGAAACTGTTGATACTGCTGATACTGCGGGGGCTGCTGTTGCTGATAAGCTTGAGTGTAGTTCTGCTGCTGAGCTCTCCAACCCGAGTTGGAATTTTGTTGCCCTTGATTAAACACGGGCCTCTGTTCAAATTGAGGCCTCCCCGGATAGCTCTGAGCAGCATAGACCTCTGCTTCTCCTTCAGGTGTGCATTCCCCCATGCGATGGCACGCGTTGGTTCCATGACCAAAATCGCCACATATGCCACATCCTTCTGCTGGTGGCGCATGAACTAGTGGAGCCTTCACCTGGTTCATCGTGAGGTGTTGTACTTGCCTCATCAGGTCCGCTACTTGCTTCTGAAGCTCATTGTTGGGAGCTACTGCATTGGCTTCAACCCTCCTTCCTCTAACTGATTTCTGTTGAGAACTCGCGGCAAGTGTTTCGAAAATCCCTTTGAGCTCATCAGCTGTCTTCCGGGCAATGTTGCCCCCTGCTGTACTGTCCACCATAAACTGTGCCGTCTGGATCAATCCGTCATAGAAGAACTGCATCAACATGATGGGTGCAAGCTGGTGCTGCGGGCACTGGCGGAGGAGCTCTTGGAATCTCTCCCAAGCCTCGTGGAGAGGCTCGTCAGCTCCTTGCATGAAGTTCATTATTTGGCTCCTAATCTCTTGAGTCTTGTGATTAGGGTAGTACTTGAGCATGAACTTCTCACACGCCTCTCCCCATGTAGTGATGGAGTTCGGCGGTAGGGACAGCAACCACGTTCTCGCCCGGTCCTTGAGTGCGTAGGGTAAGCACTTGAGTCTCAACTGATCCTCGGTGAGTTCCAGCAGTGGGAAGGTCTGCACTTGGGTGCAGAAATCACGGATGAACTGCAAGGCGTCCTCACTGGGCATCCCATAAAAGAGCGGCAACAGGTTTGAATCATTGGGCTTCAGATTATAATTCCGGACCGTCGTGGGAAGCACTATCGCAGAAGTGCTAGTGGTCCCAATAACTGGCCCGGAAAAATCTCCCATGTACTGGACATTCTGCTCCGCCATTGCTTCTTGGTCAGGATTAGGCCGAGCTTCTTCTTTTTCTTCTTCAGAATGCACTGAAGGCGTCTCCTCCACGGCTTCTAGGATGGGATCGGAAGCAATTCTCTCTTCACAGTTTTTCTCTTGAAACTGTGATTCCACAAAACTTCTCGAACTGGACTCGGACTCCTTCTCCAGGCTTGAAAGAACCTCCCGAGGTCGATGAATGTTGTCGTAGTAAGGTACAAGCTTTCTCTTCAAGCTTCTACGTCCTTGCATACACAACACGAACAAACAAATCAAACGCACCGGATGGAGAAAATAACCGAGTCAAAAGAAATAAACAAAAATAAACACGGAAAACAATGCAACACAATCAAATGCCTAAAGCCTTCCCCGGCAACGGCGCCAAAATTTGACTCAACCCAAAACACCTAATGGATTGACTCGCAATCGTACGAGGTCGTCCTAGTGTAATAAGCTAACCCAAGTCGTCTCTCAAGGAAGGCTAAACAGGGCTTTGATCATGCTACGCACAGAAAACATGAAATAAACCTAAACACTCTAATCAGAAGTTTGGGTCTGACACTTTCTCTCCGATTAACTAATGCGTAATTAAAATAAAGCATATAAAGTTAACTAGGCAAAAGATAGAAAGCCAATAAGAATGCAAGAAGGCAAACAAAGTTAGGGTTCTAAACTAACAATCTAGAAAGCAATCATCAATTCAACACCATAAACAACGATTATCTAGGCGAAATAACATATTAACATTTAATCAAATGAATGTTAAGCAAACACACATGGACAAACTAATTAGAACATGGCATTTGAACATTAACGAAATCAACTAGAGTTTCAAACTCAAACACTAAACCAAACGATCATAAACTCGTAAACATCTAAGATTAATAACTACCTAGGCAAGAAACTCAATCAAGCATAAGATTCGAATGCAAGAAAATCTTGATCTCCATAAAAGAATCTCTAAATATTCATCAACAAGAAAGGAAAAGGGTAAACAATAGCAACAAACTACGAATCACGTAGATTATCTAAACTCAACAACAATTATCTCCAATCATCATATTAATCAAAACACAAAATAAAGATTCAAATAAACCAAAGGATTTAGAAAACCAAGAGAATCTAGAATCAACAACAATGAACTTCAATCTTCACATTCATCAAATACATAAAACACAAAACTCAATTAACCAAAAGATTCATAAAACCAAGAGAATATAGAATCAACAACAATAATCTTCAATCATCATATTCATTAAAGACAAGAAACAAAGACTTAAATAACCAAGGGATTCATAAACAAAGAGAATCAAAGGGAGTTCTTACAAAACATAGCAATCCAAGGAAAACCAATCCGATGAAGTGTTAATTGACATCCAAAGCAATCCAATGAATCCAAGATTGAAAGTAAGTGTTGTGGAACTCTAAAAACCTTAAGAAAGAGGTGAAAATCGCCTATGGAGGCTGCTGGAGACGAGAATATAAAGTGAAACCCTAGAGATGGGTTTTTAAACTAAAAAAATCGTAACTGCCAGATCACGCAGTAGGCGGCCGCCTAGAGAAGGCGGTGGCCTAGAAGTAGGCGGTGGCCTAGAGAAGTAGGCGGCCGCCTACTACCCCTTTCGTAAATCCAAAGTAGGCGAACGGCGAGGCTAGGCGGGCGCCGTGCGCGCGGCGTTTTTGTTTTGGTCCGTTCTCCCTCGTTTCAAGTCGGATTTTAGATCCGTTTTCGCCTACGAACTCGTATCGAGACGAACTTTGATTCTTCATCAGACCATTCAACTAAATTCTGACTTTAATTTTGTTCACATATCAATCAATGTGAGCACAAAATCCTGAGACAACAAAATTAACACAAAAGCTCAAATCATTCAACTCTTAAGTGAAAGAGACCAAAATAAAAGTCAATATAACACGTAAACACCCAGAGATTCATCACAAAATAGGGCTAAACAGCAGCCCGCCGCCTAGCCAGTGATAGCGTAGACCGGGTATCGATACGACTAAAAATAAACGAAGGAAACAAGGCTAGAAAACTAATCTCGTCTTTAAGCGGAAGCAAGAACAACTCAAAAACTCTAGCATAAAAACATTCTTTCAAGATTATAAACATCGGCAATTCTATAAAAGTCAAGCATCAGAGTTTTGTTAAAATCTACAACGGTCGTAGTTCAATGTGTACAAGGATTCAATACGTACAGAGTTACACAACAAAAGGTGATCAAACTATATGTATGAAGACATATAGCTGGGAGTGCATTCCTTAAGTAAGTCTAGCACAACTCAAAACATAAAGCTGCCACCGAGGTGAGAGTGTGACAAAAGGGCATCATCCGAAACAACACTCCCCGCCAACACCACGCCATCCTCCGTCCATGCTTAACCTGCACATTTAGAAATATATACAGGGCGTGAGTATATAATACTCAGTGGGCAGACGCCGAAAGACAAGAAAAGTGCTCTTAGAGCTATATGTTTGAAGCTTGCCATAACATCAGCAATACACAGAAATTTAGTTAACGTCAAAGAAGCTGTGTATGCAGTTTTCATAATCAACATCATAAATAAGTGTCTGCAAACAAATAATCAGCATGTATGTACCGCATCTACAACTCATCATCATAACCAAGGTACTGAGAAGTAGGCCTCCTTCTCAAGCACCGTGACCGGCCGACCCGAAGACGGCTCACAGTCACCTCTGTGTACACAACCCCGTTTGTGGCAGGATCCGAATTCGTCTCATCAGTAGAGGGTAACACACAAGTTCATCATCAGAAATATTGGCAAGTCAAACAGTTTATAAACATCATTTTAACTCAACATTTGATAAGCTCATAACATCAATAAATCATTTCAGAAAACTCGGTATAATTTCATACTCAACATATTCTCAACATACTGCCCACCTGTAGTGCTCGGTGTATTGCGGGTGGTACTCAGAAAGATCTTCACTTACGTCCTCGACTGGTCTCTGTAGTTGTAACATCGGAGTAGTGCATGCGACAAGCGAGGAACTAGTTAGAAACTTCCTCACAAAAAGCTTAACCTTAAACTCGTTATAACACTCATCACAATTATTCTCCAGCTTATCTCCGTCTAATCACTCAACTCTATGACAAAACTCTAATCTTATTCTCAACTTAGCACTCAAGGGCTAGATTAAAAGCAATCAAGCACATAGGCATGTATAAACACACATAGCATACAACTCCTTTATAAACATATCACAAGCAAGGTAACATAAGTTTGACTCGGAGACCAGAGCAGAGAAATGCTCAGTGGTTGGAGTGGGAAAACTCAGCGGAGCGGAGCAGCTCGGCAGAACAGCGGAAAAATACTCGCCAGGGCAGAGGAATCAACTTGCCAAGGCAGCAAAATCATGAACTCTCTGGCATAGCAGCAGAGAAATGCCAGAGGAATGACGAACTCTCTATCGCCAGAGGAATGGCGAACGTCAGAGGAATCAAACATCAGAGGACTCGATCATCAGATGAATCAGACATCAGAGGAATCGATCGTCAGAGGAATCGATCGTCAGAGGAATCGATCTTCAGAGGAATCGATCGTCAGAGGAATCGATCGTCAGCAGAGGAAAGAACTCGCTGGTAGGGCAGCGGGGAAATGAATTCTCTATCATCCCAGCGGGGAAACGATTTCTCTGGCATACCCGGGGAATGACTTCTCGGTTCCGAGAAATCAAAAGTCAGAAGAAACTAAATGCCAGAGCGGAGGAATGACTTCTCGGCTGAGTAGAGCAAGACTCAAGACAGAACGATGCAGTCAAGAGCAACTCGAAGACTCATCAACTTTTTCATACTCAAAAATCATCAAACACACTCAACATCAAAATTACTTATCATGCAGCATCATAAAACACTTACAAACTCTATAGACTTCTAAAATCATAAGTTCTTACTCAACATCAAAACATCATTCAAGGCATAACTTACAGGTTTTTCCCAAAATCTTATATTAACTCAATTTGTAAAAGTTCATATCTCAAGACTCAGTTTTGCAAAAACTCACACCTCAAGACTAAGTTTTGTAAAGCACATCATAATCATTTCAAATCATCACGCATATCATACAAATATAAGTGCGCATGTATCATATAAATCACGTAACGTCAAACAAATAACTCACAAAGTTATCACATTAAAAACAGATCATCACTCGTCATTACTCTAATCGTCACTCTAGATTAATCCTCTCTATAGAAATTCTCAAATACTACCTCGACTCTATCTCTAGCACTTCGTCTCACTCAAAAAACATCTTCGTCTTAGTCTAACATCATTCTCAATTCTCTTAACATCTCTATTTCACTCATCTTACCCTCCATCGATATCTTCCTCTTGACTATAGAAAGCTAGTCCTTAACTCTCAAAGTTCACAATAGTATCGATGCTACTTCAAGGTATTATCATCAAGGGTTCTCTCCTTCTCTTCCTCGACTCTATGTCAAACTCAAAGTTCCTATTTTTCTTAATAGGACAGTCAATCTCTGATAACTCGGTATCCGAAAATTCTATCCCCGATAGTCGAAAGTAAAATAAATCTCGACTTGTTCCTCAAGTCTCATCACTCCAACTCCATCCTTGGTTCGTCTACTCATAACTCTATTTAATAGAAAAACTATTTTATCAATCATGAAAGAAATTAATCTCGCATCTCGACATCGTAATATTCTCAATCGTGTTAAAACTCTATCTCTCAACATAAGGAAAAGTATGGGGTGTTACAGCACAGGATATTTTATTTGCACAAAGCTCAAACGACAGCTTCGTCAGCGCTGCCCAGCCCGCTCTGCCACCCTTCAGCGCTGACCAGTCAGCTCTGTCGAGCTCAGAACCCTTCAGCGCTGCCCAGCCCGCTCTGCCGAGCTCAGCACTGTCCAGCCATACCGAGCTGCCCTTTGATGAACAAATGGAAACCAAGAAGTCAGCACTGGAACTGAAGGAACTCCCTGCCAATCTCAAGTATGTGTTTTTAGAAGCAGGTGAGGAGAAGCCAGTGATCATCTCTTCCACGCTGACTTGGGAGCAAGAGGCAGCGTTGCTCAAGGTATTGAAGAGAAATAAGGCAGCGTTGGGATGGAGCCTGGCAGACATACGTGGCATAAGTCCAGCCATATGCATGCACAAAATCAACCTAGAGGAGGGAGCAGCACCCAAGCGAGACGCCCAGCGACGATTGAATCCTATTCTGATGGATGTCGTGCGCAAGGAGATCCTTAAGCTGTTGGCCGAAGGGATCATCTACTCTGTCGCCGATAGTGAGTGGGTGAGCCCAGTGCATGTCGTGCCAAAGAAAGGAGGGATGACGGTTGTGCGCAATGACAAAATAGAGTTGGTACCGACTCGGCCTACGACGGGGTGGCGGATGTGCGTTGACTATAGGAAACTCAATGCCATCACCAAAAAGGATCACTTCCCTCTCCCTTTTGTTGATCAAATGTTAGATCGTTTAGCTGGGCATGATTTTTATTGTTTTCTTGATGGTTTATCAGGATATTACCAGATCGCGATCGCACCGGAAGATCAACTCAAGACAGCCTTCACCACTCCTTTTGGGACGTTTGCATGGAAGAGGATGCCGTTCGGGTTGTGCAATGCACCCGGGACGTTTCAACGATGCATGATGTCCATATTCTCTGAAATGATTGGTAAATTTGTGGAAGTTTTCATGCACGATTTTTCGGTGTTTGGGCAGTCCTTTAATGATTGTTTGCTTAAGATTGACGTCGTGTTACAAAGGTGCATTGAAAGTGGCCTGACCTTGAGTTGGGAAAAGAGACATTTTATGGTTACACGTGGTATTGTCTTGGGTCATGTGGTGTCCAAGCATGGGTTAGAGGTTGACCGAGCAAAGGTAGAATTATATTCAAAAGTTGCCACCACCTATTGATGTTAAGGGAATTAGGAGTTTTTTAGGTCACGCTGGTTTTTATCGGCGTTTCATAAAAGATTTTTCTAAAATTAGTCAACCCCTATGTAAACTGCTAGCCCAGGACGTGCCTTTTAATTTTGATGACTCTTGCATGCATGTCTTTGAAACATTAAAACTAAAGTTGAGCTCTGCACCGGTTGTGATTGTGCCTGACTGGTCTTTACCCTTTGAAATCATGTGTGATGCGTCTAACTCTGCCGTAGGAGCTGTGTTAGGTCAGCGTGTGGATAGGATGTTACGGGTGATTTACTATGCTAGTTTAACTTTAAACAGTGCACAAGTAAATTACACCACCACTGAAAAAGAGATGCTTGCTGTGGTCTTTGCCTTAGATAAATTTCGTGCCTACATCATTGGGTCTAAGGTTATTGTCCATAGTGACCATGTTGCGCTGCGATATTTGATGACTAAACCTCAAGCTAAAGCTCGTCTAATCTGTTGGGTTTTATTGTTGCAAGAATTTGATGTAGAGATCAGGGATAGAAAAGGGAGCGAGAACCATGTAGCTGACCACCTTTCACGCTTGGATAATCATATGATAGAGTCGAGTCTTAATCGCATCCCGGAATCCTTCCCTTTTGAACATACATATGCATTAACCTTTGTCAAGTGCAGCACTGCAGAGTCCAGTTTTACCGAGCTCACCTCTGCTCGGCACGTCTCTACCGAGAGCACCCCTGCCAAAGTCAGCTCTGCCGACTTCAGAGCTGCCAAAGCCAGCTCTGCCCTGGCCAACTCTACCGAGATCACCTCTGCCAGCCTTGCCGAACCCTGGTATGCTGTCACGGCCGCGCCCGCTAGGGATAGCGAACTCGGGGAACCCGCGACGAGGGGAGGGGATTTAGGAGCGGGATTAGAAACGGGGCATGCTTGGCTTCTTGATGACTCGACTATATATAAAGGAGACAACGGAATGACTAGATATTAATCAAGGGCCGAAAGGGGGCCGTACATAATTATCCAAGAGGGTACTCGAAGAGTTTGAAAACATTGTTGAATAGTACATATTGTTTGATAAATGACATGATAACTTTGCAAAATCAGTGTACGCAGCGGAAAGAAAGAAACAACAACGCGAGTATATGTATGAAGACATATACTCCTGCTCTGAGGTTCTTGTCCTAGCTTGACAAAAGCTCCGCTTGCACACCACATCCCTGATCACAGCTCAACCTGCACATTTAGAAATACATGCAGGGCTAAGTACGAAAGTACTTAGTGGACACTTGCCGAAATATACATACATACAAAGCATTTTATTGTGAAGCCATTCATAGGTAGTAAGATACGAGAGTTTTCCTTTAAAGACTCGTATTTACCAAAAATATCATTTCTTTCATAAATATCTCGAGCCGGCATTTTAATATCATTAATCACCATATCAGTAACTCGTGCCGAGAGGTAGGCCTCCCTCTACGGACACTATGATCGGCCAACCCGCTAGATGACTCACGATCACAAGGGTGTACACTAATTCCGAAGGGATTTGCGGTCCCATCCAGAATCCGAATTCGATTAGCATCAGATAGGCAATTAATAACAAAACATAAATCATTTAGGCATTGACAATATCATTCAAATCATAAACATAAAGTTGTAACAATTCTATAATATGGTTTTAGTTTTCGTAAGAAAGCCCACCTGGTAGTGGTGACTCACGACTAAGCCTTAGACTCTTGCGTTCAACCTTGATTCGGAAAGAAAAATAACGTAAGGTCTTAGTCCGCGGGAATTCTAACATAAATGAGGATGCGTAATGCAATTATGCATGACTCATATTCCTTTTTATTAACCAATTAACCCAACTAGGTTCCGTCCCATGAAGTCAAGTGATTAACTACATTGATTCGTTCTCATTAGGGCGTTCTTAAACTGTCAGTGAAGCATAATAATCCCTCTTTGTGTAAGCACGGGAAGAAAAAAAAACAAAGATTTGAAACACCCTAGGTTCTCTTCTCTCTCTCGCGGTCCGCTCTGCTTCTTCGCTCTTTGCTCTGGAGGTCAGCCCTGGCCTCTAAGTCAGCTCTGGCTGAGTTAGCTCTGCGGCGAAGTGATTCCTTGGGGCGGAATGATTTCTCTGATGAAAGTGATTTCTCTGGCGAGGAACGATTCCTCTGGTGAAGTGATTCCTCTGACGAGGTGATTCCTCTGGCGGTGTGATTCCTCTGGCGAAGCGATTTCTTTTGGCGAGGCGATTTCTCTGGCGAAGCGATTTCTCTGGCGACGCGATTCCTCTGGCGAAGCGATTTCTCTGGCGACGCGATTCCTCTGGCGAGGCGATTCCTCTGGCGAGTCGATTCCTCTGGCGAAGCGATTCCTCTGGCGAAGCGATTCCTCTGGCGAAGCGATTCCTCTGGCGAGGCGATTTCTCTGGGGACTCGATTCCTCTAGCGAGGCGATTTCTCTGGCGAGGCGATTCCTCTGGCGAGGCGATTCCTCTGACGCCTTGACTCCTCTGGCACCTCGTCTCCTCTGGCGCCTCGACTTCCCTGGTCTGGCCATTCCTCCGGCCATTCCTCTGGCCATTTCTCTACTCTGGGAAGAGCGATGGAGAGTCCAGTTTTCCAAAACCAGAATTCTCCGTCCTTATTTCGCCTCTATTCTCACTCGTATACAAACCTTAAACTCTTCCTATGTGAGCATGCTGTGATTATCTATGTTCGCCTATGTTTAAAGCTAAAGTTCTTGTCGTTCATCAAGGTCTCAAGTTATAGATTCTAACAAGTCGTAACTTAACATGATTTTTGTTCATTCGTTTACAGGCCATAAAACATGATTTCTGGAGTGTGATGCATGCTGATTGGAGTACCAACAAGGGTCGAAGATTACCTTGATATAGCGTGCTTTGGTCGGGTAAAGAATGATGGTTTCTTGCTTTTTTGATCGTCGAGGTTCAAACTGGAATGAAAGCTATGTTCTTAGGCTTGAAAACAAATGGAAGGGAACACGGTGAAGGGAGGAAAAGGACCGTGTCTTACCTTGAAAGTACAGCAAGGGTCTTAGTTTTCTTTTCTCCGTGGAAGGCGTCGAGAGAGTGATGGAACTCTTGCTGTTGCTGCTGGATTTCAGAGTGCCGAAGGAAGAGAAAGGGTGGCACAAAGGGGTTGAAGGGGAGTTTAAATAGGGTTTGCTCGGCTGGTGCACTCGAGGGCCTAAGGGGGAGGGCTCGGCTGGTAGCCCTGCCATGCGTGGAGTAGGGGAGACCTTTCAGTTGCTCGCCCAATGGAGGGGCTGCTGCTGCTGCTGTTGCTGCCGTGCTATGGAGGTGGAGTGTGGCTCTTCGGCTGCTGCCCAAGGGGAGGAGCTGCAGCTGGCGTGCGGAGGGGCGAGGCCTTTCGGCTGCCCAGCCCAAGGCTGCTGCCGTGGCTGCTGCTGCTCTGGCGTGGAGGTGGCATGCGGCCCTTCGGCTGCTCGCCCAATGGGGGCTGCTGCCTTGGCCGTTGCCCACCTCAGCCCCCTTCTTCCCTTTTTTCTAAGTGTAGCCGATGTAGAGGTAGAGAGGTGTAGAGTGGTGTGATGTGACCTAAGTGAATGATCTAAAAAAAACCTCTTAGTGTTGGTTTCTCCGAAATAGAGAAACGGGTTTCGTTTTTGCTAAACGATAATGCCAAATTAAATCCGTAGATTTAATTATCCTCAAAGTCGAAATTAATTCACGACTTGGTAAATCATGCGAAGATAAACTCCATCTTGGTAAATAACATAACTTAGCTAAGTTGGTTGTAACTCGGATTAATAATCATTCATCAACTCAAAGATTCTCATCGCGGTCTTAAACGCACGAAAAAAAATGAATAAAGCATACTGTTAACTAAGTGACTCTGTCACCAATGTTTAGCCCTATTTTGTGATGTTTTTATGGGCCTTTTTGTTGTGCATTCGAGCATGCTTCGTGTCTTTTTGATCTATCCTTCACTTGCTCGATGTTGTTTGGGTGTGCTATTGTCGTGCGCAGGAATCGGGAGTTACCGAGCGTTTGGGCATCATTTGGGAGCAATTCTGGTGAAATCTGCGAAGCATGCCTACGGCGCCGCCGTGTCATGGCGGCCGCTGTCCACGGCGCCGCCGTCTCACGGCGGCCGCCGTCGTGAAGCCGGCCGCTGCCCCACGGCGCGCACCGTGCAAATCCAGGAAGAAGCTGCGAAGACCACCCACGGCGGCGCCGTCGCACAACGGCCGCCGTCCACGGCGCCGCCATCCCACGGCGGCCGCCGTCCCTGTGTAATTCCGGCAGTTACGTTTTCACCCTATAAAATCCTATTTTTAGGGTTTTGAAGAGACTTCCGACCCCAGCAGCCTCCAGACGCGATTTTATGCATTTTCCCTTAGCTTAGGTAGATAGAAACATTTTAGATACTTGTGGATTCCGCTAGATCGTTGTTTTCATTGAATCGATTGTAAGTTCTTCATTTTGATTAGTTAATCTTTACAAGCTTTCTTGTTATTGCATTGCCTAGATAATCGAGCACTTAGATAATGATATTTGATTTATGCTTTTGATGTTTTCATCCCCTAGATAATTGTTTCTTATGCGCCTAGATAAATATTGCTTTACGTTTTTAGGTTATTTATCGCTTCTGGATTAATTAGCTGAGAACCCTAGTTATTATGCTTGATCTATTGCTTCATATTTATTTCTCGCCTAGATAATTTTACAGCTTTCTTTCTTTTACGCACTAGTTAATCGGAGAGAGTGTCAGACCCAGCTTCTGATTAGAGTGTTTAGGTTTCCTTTCCTGTTTCCTGTGAGTAGCACGATCGAAGCCCTGCTAAGCCTTCCTTGAGAGACGACTTGAGTCACCTTACCGCCCTAGGACGACCTCGTATAAATTCGAGTCCATCCGCTAGGTGTTTTTGGATGAGTCAAATTTTGGCGCCGTTGCCGGGGAAGGCTTTAGGCATTTGATTGTGTTGCATTTGTTTTCAGTGTTTATTTTATTTCTTTCTTTTGACTCGGTTATTTTCTCCCTCCGGTGCGTTTGATTTGTTTGTTCGTGTTGTGTATGCAAGGACGTATAAGCTTGAAGAGAAAGCTCGCACCTTACTACGACAACATACATCGACCCCGTGAGATCCTTTCAAGCCTGGATGAGGAGTCTGAGTCCAGTTCGAGAAACCTTGTGGAATCACAGTTTCGAGAGGAAGACTGTGAAGAGAGAATCACTTCCAACCCCATTCTGGAAGACTTTGAGGATTCACGCTCAGTTGACTTAGAAGATCCGTTAGAGAACGGCGAAGGGCGTGAGCAAGAAGAAGAAGAAGTTCATCCCAATCTTGACCAAAAGCAATGGCGGAGCAGAATGTCCAGTACATGGGAGATTTTTCCAGGCCAGTTATTGGGACCACTAGCACGTCAGCGATAGTGCTTTCCACGGCAGTCCGGAATTACAATCTGAAGCCCAACGATTTAAACCTGCTGCCGCTCTTTTATGGGATGCCGAGTGAGGATGCTCTACAATTCATCCGGGACTTCTGCACGCAAGTACAGACCTTCCCACTGTTGCAGCTCACCGAGGATCAATTGAGACTCAAGTGCTTACCCTATGCACTCAAAGACAGGGCGAGAACGTGGTTGCTGTCCCTGCCGCCAAACTCCATAACCACGTGGAGCGAGGCATGTGAGAAGTTCATGCTTAAATTTTACCCTAATCACAAGACACAGGAGATTAGGACTCAAATAATGAACTTCATGCAAGGAGCCGACGAGCCTCTCCACGAAGCTTGGGAGAGATTCCAAGAACTCCTCCGCCAGTGCCCGCAGCACTAGTTAGCACCCGTCATGTTGATGCAGTTCTTCTATGACGGATTGATTCAGACGGCACAGTTTATGGTGGACAGTACAGCAGGGGGCAACATTGCCCGGAAGACAGCTGATGAGCTCAAGGAGATCTTCGAAACACTTGCCGCGAGTTCTCAACAGAAATCAGTTAGAGGAAGGAGGGTTGAAGCCAATGCGGTGGCTCCAAATAATGATCTTCAGAAGCAGGTAGCGGACCTGATGAGGCAAGTACAACACCTCACGATGAACCAGGTTGAGACTCCACCCGTTCGCGCACCATCAGCAGAAGGTTGTGGCATATGTGGCGAATTTGGCCATGGAATTAACGCGTGCCATCGAATGGGCGAATTCCCACCTGAAGGACAAGCAGAAGTCTATGCTGCTCAGGGTTATCCGGGGAGGCCTCAATTTGAACAGAGGCCCAGCTTTAATCAAGGGCAACAAGGCTCCAACTCGGGTTGGAGAAATGAGCAGAATTCAGGATGGAGGAACCAAGCTCCTGGCCAAGGGTCGGGATCAAACCAAGGCAATCAGCTCCCCCGATCTTCACAGCAAATGGGGTATCAAAACCAGCAGCAGTTCTACCCATCTCAACCATATCAGCAACAGCAGCCATCGCAGCAACTCTACCCACCTCAGCAGCACCAACCTCAGAGCCCCTTATTTGAAGATCAGATGCAAGCTTTCATGCAAGCTAGCAAACAGGCGATGGAGGCTCAGAGTGCCACCATAAAGCGCCTCGAGACTACAGTGGGGCAATTAACTGGAGCCTTGAATCAGCTGCAGCAAGAACAGCCAACGGGGAAGTTCCCAAACCAGGACCAGCAGCAGCATCAGGCTCATGCCGTGACAGTAATCAAGGAAAATGCTCCAATAACCACGGGGAAATGGAGAAGCAGAACCGTGCAAGCAATCAAGGCAACCCAATGCCCCAGTGAGCCACTGCCATCTGTCACTGTTGCACCAGACCAACCACCACCCAAGCAAGGAGATCCAGGTAGCTTTATTTTTGATATTAGCTTAGGTGGGGTTGAAAAGGCTTTAGGAATGCTTGATTTGGGCGCGGCAGTCAATTTGATGCCGCTTGATATTTTTGAGAAATTGGGAAATAAAGAGCTGAAATGCACGAATATTAAGATAGAGCTAGCTGACGGCTCCATTAGCAGCCCACGAGGCCTTGTTAAGGATGTAGAGGTGGATGTGAGGGGGATTAGTGTTTTAGCTGACTTTGTTGTACTTGATGTGGGAAAAGGGATCAGAGGCGAGAATGGGCATCTCGTGCTACTTGGCCGACCCTTTATGGCTACCACCCGTACTCGCATCGATGTGGGAACGGGAACTGTAAGTATGGTAGGGGCGGGTAGAGCGGTAACTTTCTCTGTTTTTGATAAAAAACCTACTACCCCCACTTCCTTAATTCAAATCTGCTCTTATGTTGAAACATTTGATGCTTTGGATGAGGATTGCATTATGCAGGAATTCCTTAATAAGTTTCAGGAGGAGGACGAGATTGTGGAGGAATTCCTTGCTACCTTGCAGGATGAGGCTGACATTGAGCAGGAATCTCTGGATAAGCTGCACGAGGAAGGTGATACAGAGCAAGGCTTTCTGACTGCCTTGCTACTGGAAGAGAAGTTCGATGAGGTGGTGTCACTCGATCTCCTTGGATGGGTGGAAAGAGGACCATCTCCTGATATGAGCATGGAACACTCATTTGGAGGACCCGCAGCTGCAATTCAAGAAGATGTGTTTACAAGGGCACTAAGGCAGCTGGAGCTTCAATCGGATTTTGGTTAAGGGTTTCTCTTAGTCGGGCTGGCAACTTAAAAACTAGCGCTGCATGGGAGGCAACCCATGTTATCTTGCTTTTTCTTGTTTCGTTTTGTTTGTGTTGTGTTTGTTGCTCCTGTTGTTGGGTGCAGGTTGTTGCGTTGGAGACTGCCTGTTCTGTGGATGAGAGAGAGGCAGACATTGTGGGACACTACAGACTCACCACTGGATCGGTATTTAGGGAAGTTTCCTCTTTCACCCCTCTTTTTGTTTGCACTGAGGACAGTGCCAGATTTTAAGTGTGGGGGGGGGGGGTGTTTGTTGGTATTTGTAATTCCTGTGGGTGTTTTTCTTGTTGTGTTCTTAGGCTTTCGTGTGTTGGGGCGAATGGTCCCCTTGTCTTGTTTTCTTGTTTGTTTTTAAGTGTACATCGCATGTTTGATGGTGGTTCACTGGCGATTCTGGTTTGTGTCTGTGTTGTTTGTTATCCTTGTCTTTCACGATTGATTTGTTCCCAATGAAGTGTAATTAGTTTAAGGTTTTGGTGCAACACCCTGTTGAGCAACTCTTGACGTGATTTGTCCGGTAGATGCTAGGGGGAGTGTTTTCAGTGCAATTTCCTAATATCTTTCTCTGTGTTGAATTGTTTGGTTGGTTGTTGAGTTTTTGATAGCTCTGGGTCTCTGCTCCTCTAATGGCTTCATTATGAGTATGGGAAACCACACGATAATTTTGGATCACCTCCAAAAGTTCAATCTCGTGAATTATGGCCCATCTATTAAGAGCGAAAATAACTTGACCCAAAAAAAAAAATGAGAAGTGTATTGTGAAAAAGTGAAGGAATATGATAAGGAATGAGATATGATTGTAAAGGAAATTGCATTAGGAAATTCACCCTTAGCGGAGAATTGGGTCTGATCGGATTGAGTTGTATCACCTTGTTGTTGCACTTTAAATCTTAGTTTTGAACACTTGATTGGAGGGCATTGATATCTTGAAGGATTTGGATTGGTTAGTGTTTGTTTGGTGAGAAGAATCGCTTGTGGATTTTCTGTCGATGTTGTGATTGTTGCTTGAGGACAAGCAAGGATTTAAGTGTGGGGGGGTTGTTTAGCCCTATTTTGTGATGTTTTTATGGGCCTTTTTATTGTGCATTCGAGCATGCTTCGTGTCTTTTTGATCTATCCTTCACTTGCTCGATGTTGTTTGGGTGTGCTATTGTCGTGCGCAGGAATCGGGAGTTACCGAGCGTTTGGGCATCATTTGGGAGCAATTCTGGTGAAATCTGCGAAGCATGCCTACGGCGCCGCCGTGTCACGGCGGCCGCCGTCGTGAAGTAGGCCTCTGCCCCACGGCGCGCACCGTGCAAATCCTGGAAGAAGCTGCGAAGACCACCCACGGCGGCGCCGTGGGCCGTCCCTGTGTAATTCCGGCAGTTACGTTTTCACCCTATAAAATCCGATTTTTAGGGTTTTGAAGAGACTTCCGACCCCAACAGCCTCCAGACGCGATTTTATGCTTTTTCCCTTAGCTTAGGTAGATAGAAACATTTTCGATACTTGTGGATTCCGCTAGATCGTTGTTTTCATTGAATCGATTGTAAGTTCTTCATTTTGATTAGTTAATCTTTACAAGCTTTCTTGTTATTGCATTGTCTAGATAATCGAGCACTTAGATAATTATATTTGATTTATGCTTTTGATGTTTTCATCCCCTAGATAATTGTTTCTTATGCGCCTAGATAAATATTGCTTTACGTTTTTAGGTTATTTATCGCTTCTGGATTAATTAGCTTAGAACCCTAGTTATTATGCTTGATCTATTGCTTCATATTTATTTCTCGCCTAGATAATTTTACTGCTTTCTTTCTATTACGCACTAGTTAATCGGAGAGAGTGTCAGACCCAGCTTCTGATTAGAGTGTTTAGGTTTCCTTTCCTGTTTCCTGTGAGTAGCACGATCGAAGCCCTGCTAAGCCTTCCTTGAGAGACGACTTGAGTCACCTTACCGCCCTAGGACGACCTCATATAAATTCGAGTCCATCCGCTAGGTGTTTTTGGATGAGTCAACCAAGATTCATAAATTCAGAAATATAATAGAAAACATAAAACTTCAGTTACTGGCAGATAGGTAAATAAACACATAATACTGTAATTAAAATACTGATAAAAGAGCGGGTTACTACATCCTACCCCTCTTAACAAAATTTCGTCCCGAAATTTGCATATCTATGTAAAAAGGTCTGGGTATTTTTCTTTCATTTGATCCTCAAGTTCCCATGTTGCCTCTTCAGGTCCATGGTGTCTCCATAAAATTTTAACTGACGTGATCGATTTATTCCTCAATTCTTGCACCTTTCGGTCCAAGATGGCTTCCGGTCTTTCGTCGTACGTCAGGTCTGGGTTAAGAATCATTTCCTCTTGGTGGATCACGTGTTTGGGGTCAAACACGTACCGTCTCAATTGTGATACGTGGAACACATTGTGGATGTTTCCAAAGCTAGGTGGCAGTGCCAACCTATATGCTACGGGACCTATTCTTTCAAGGATCTCGTAAGGTCCTACAAAACGGGGTCTTAACTTACCCTTAACACCGAATCTAACGATCCCATTCGAGGGCGACACCTTAAGGAAAACCTTGTCTCCAATTTGAAATTGTAGTTCGGTTCGTCGGGTATCAGCATAAGACTTCTGTCTATCCTGGGCTTCTTTAATCCTTGCTCTAATCTGGCGGATGGTCTCGATCATTTCGCTTACTGCATCTGGCCCAAGGATTTTTCTTTCACCCACTTCATCCCAGTAAAGTGGTGATCTACACTTCCTTCCATAAAGCGCCTCGTAAGGTGCCATTTCAATGGTTGCTTGGTAACTGTTGTTGTAGGCGAATTCGATCAGTGGCAACACTGATTCCCAACTTACTCCTCGGTCTAGCACTACTGTCCTCACCATGTCTTCAAAGGTCTGAATTGTCCTTTCTGATTGTCCATCTGTTTGAGGATGAAAAGCGGTGCTAAAGTTCAATCGTGTTCCTAACTCTTTCTGCAAGCTGATCCAAAATCTAGAAGTAAATTTTGAATCTCTATCCGAGGTGATGGATATTGGTATCCCATGAAGTCGTACAATCTCACGGATGTACAGTTGGGCTAGTTTCTCCGATCCATGGGTAATTAGAATCGGTAAAAAGTGAGCGCACTTCGTGAGACGGTCTACTATTACCCAAATAGCTGTGTTACCCTTCTTTGTCTTGGGTAAACCCGTCACGAGATCCATCGCTATGTGCTCCCACTTCCATTCTGGGATTTCCAAAGGCTGTAATTTCCCATATGGTCGTTGATGTAAAGCTTTCACTTGCTGGCATGCAAGGCAGCGCTCTACAAACGAGGCTATATCTCGCTTCATCCCGTCCCACCAAAACTTCTGTTTCAGATCTTGGTACATTTTGGTACTCCCGGGATGAGCAGTATAGGGCGTATCATGAGCTTCACTCATGATCTCGTTCCTGAGTTCCTCGTTGTGGGGTACACACAACCTTCCCTTAAAAAGAACGGCGTTATCCGTTGCCTCTTGGTAGTCTCCGGGCGTGCCTGTTCGGATCTTAAGACGAACTTTCTCTAAGCTTTCGTTCGCTCTCTGGACACTGATGATCCTTCCTCTGAGGTCTGGGGCGGCTACCAGAGTTGCGATGATTGCTTTCGTCGTTGTTGGTGGCTGAACTACTTCCAACTTCAATCTGTCGAAGTCCCTTACGAGCGTATCCTCTTGAGTGAGAAGAAGTCCTAACTCGGATTGAGTTTTATGACTTAAAGCATCAGCTACTACATTAGCTTTCCCTGGGTGGTAATTGATACCGCAATCGTAATCCTTCACGAGTTCGAGCCATCTCCTCTGTCTCATGTTCAGGTCTTTCTGCTCGAAAAAGTAGTTAAGGCTCTTGTGATCAGTGAAGATTTCACATCTAACTCCGTATAGATGGTGTCTCCAAATCTTCAAAGCATGCACAATTGCTGCCAATTCTAGGTCGTGAGTGGGGTAGTTCAACTCGTGTGGCCTTAGTTGTCGCGAAGCGTAGGCGATGACCTTCAATTCCTGCATCAACACACAACCTAATCCATTTTTGGACGCGTCTGTGTAGATCAGGTATTCTTTATCGGCTGTTGGAACTACTAGCACTGGTGCAGTTGTCAATTTCCTTTTTAGCTCTTGGAAGCTGGCTTCACACTCTTCGGTCCATTTGTAGTCGATTGCTTTGCGAAGTAGTTGCGTCATTGGCCTTGCTATCTTAGAGAATCCTTCGATGAATCTCCGATAGTATCCTGCTAAACCTAAGAAACTTCAGATTTCATTAGGGGTGGTTGGTGATTTCCACTCGTGCACTGCTTGCACTTTGGCGGGGTCTACCTTGATTCCATCTACTAACACGATGTGTCCTAGGAACATTACTTCTTTTAGCCAAAATTCGCACTTGCTGAATTTGGCGAACAACTTTTCTGATCTTAAAGTCTCTAGGACGATTCTCAAATGCTCTTCATGCTCTAGGTCACTCTTAGAATAGATGAGGATATCATCTATAAATACTAAGACGAATCTGTCTAAGTATGGATGGAAAACTCGATTCATGAGATCCATGAATACTGCCGGTGCATTGGTTAGACCAAATGGCATGACTATGAATTCATAGTGGCCATATCTTGTTCGGAAAGCGGTCTTGGGTACATCCTCTGGTCTGATCTTCAGCTGGTGGTACCCTGACCTTAAGTCTATTTTGGAGAACACACTGGCTCCCTTGAGTTGGTCAAACAAATCATCTATCCTCGGGAAAGGGTATTTGTTTTTTAGCGTCAGTTTGTTCAACTCTCGATAATCAATGCACATTCTCATGGCTCCATCTTTCTTCTTGACAAAGAGTACAGGCGCTCCCCAAGGCGAGACACTAGGTCTGATGAAACCTAAGTCTAAGAGTTCTTGTAGTTGGACCTTCAATTCTTGCAATTCCTTTGGGGCCATCCTGTACGGTGCCTTTGATACTGGGGCTGATCCTGGTTCTAGGTCAATGGTGAAATCTAGTTGCCTGTCTGGGGGTAGTCCTGGCAATGTTTCTGGAAAAACATCCGGAAAATCTCGTACTATTGGCACATCTTCCACCCTCTTGTCGCTACCAGCTTCCCCGTTTAGGTAGACGAGATAAGCTATGCTTCCTTCCTTCATCATCTCCTTTCTGGCTTGTAGTGCGGATATCACTGGTACTCTCTTCTTCATACCGATGCCGTGAAATTCCGTTGGTTCTTTTCCGGGTGGTCGAAGGGAAATCTTTCGTTCACTACAAAGGATGGTGGCGTGATTCTCAGCTAACCAGTCCATTCCTAAGATCATATCTACGTCCCACATGAGTAGAATATTAAGATTGTTTGCTACCATCTTAAGTTCTCCCATTTCAAATTCTACGTTCGAACAAACATGAGTGGTAATAGATCTTCCTCCTGAGGGTGTAGTGATTCTTAAGGCACACTTAGCTCGTTTTGATTCGATTTCTAAGGTATCTACGCAAGGGGCTGAGATAAAAGAATGCGAAGCACCAGTATCGAACAGAATCATAATGGAAAAACCTTTAAGCTTGCCCATACCTGCCAGGTTTCCCTGGTTTTTCTCGGGCTGGTTTTGGGTGATAGCAAAGGCTCTTGCCTGCTGCGGCAGTTGTTGCAGCTGTTTCTGTTGCTGCTGGCGCTGTTGGTGCTGGTGTGGCTGTTGTTGGCGGGGCTGCTGTTGCCCTGGAACTGCTCGGAGGGGTTGGGCATAAGTGGCCCTAATTGCAGCGCCCTGCTGTCTATTGGGGCACTGAGAGGAGTAGTGACCCTTCTGGCCACACGTGTAGCAACCGTCAGTTCCAGCCCTACAAACACCACGATGTGGTTTGTTGCATTTCGGACAGAGGGGAACTTCATTCTGTCTTTGGTTGCCCCTGGCCGGGGCAGGACCCTGTTGCTTCCCTTGTCCTTGTAGCTGAAACTGTCCCAACCGCGCACTCCCTTGCCATGATGGCGCACCTCCTTGCCAGGACGGCGCACCTCCTTGCCATGGCTTCTTGTTAGTCGGGTTCTCACTCCCTCCTTGGTTGTTCCAGTTGCGCTTCCCTTTAAAGTTCTGAGGACGTACAGGTAGGTTGGCTGGCGCTGAAGTCTGTGGCGGAGCCAACCTTTCCACTGGCATCGTAGCTTCGACGTCCAGTGCCCTGTTCAAGGACTCGGCGTAGGAGAGTCCACCATGACTAGCTAGGGTCATCATAATCTCGTGCCTCAGACCGGCACAAAATTTCTCCGCCATCTTTTCATCAGTATCCACCTGCTGTGGAGCATAACGTGATAGATCGTAGAATTCCTTGTCGTATTCCGTCACTGTCCTCTTCCCTTGTCTCAGGTTGTAGAACTCAGCCTCTTTCTTCTTCCTGTAGCTTTTGGGAATATACTTATCGTATAACCCAGTCTTAAAGTTTTCCCATGTGTAGGGTGCCCATTGATCGGGAGTCAGTATCTTTCGGCGGGCTTCCCACCAAAAGTCAGCCGCTCTCGTTAGCTGGAAAGACACGCACGAGAGTCGCTCATCTTCCGTGCAACGAAGAAAAGTGAAGATGCGCTCCAATGCGCGTACCCAAGCCTCAGCTTCGGCTGGGTCGCCCATTCCATTGAATGTGGGCGGATTCTGTCGGAGGAAGAGTTCCTAAATCCTTCTAGCAGGGGGTGGAGGGGGTGGGGTTGGTTCCCTGTCGTTTCGTGGTTCCTCAGGTATATCATCTCGATTTCTATCGTTGTTAGCATTTCTTCTAGCGGTGCGACCTCGTCTAGGCGGCATACTGCAATCTGCGAAGCACCTATTTTAGCACATTCTATACGGAAGTCTCTAAGGCAATTTAATAAGGAGCTGCTGGCATGCACAAGTTGCAAAGTCATAGATACTACATCGTAAATTGACTTGTGGAGAAATAAAACCCGTAAGGTAACATAAAATATATGCGAAATTGTCTCAAAACCCATACTAGGGTCAAAATGCATATCATAGAAAATTTGCCTCATCGAGGACTTTTGCGTCATCAAACAAAAGTTTCCATACTATCGTTGACATCGAAATAAAGAGTCGTGGGGTTACAAAACATCGGAACGAATTCATCGTTTCCGGAAAAACATCCCTAGCTAAGACTATCAAACATGCAATCCTAAAACGCGGTACGGCTGTTCCTAGGCGATGCTAAAAGGTAGATAAGCGGGTCCTCCTCGGGGTCTTCTTTTGGGTCCTCCTCCTCCTCCTCGTTGGGCAACGGGGTCTCTCCCTGACCCTCGCCCATCTCTCGTATGATCTGGGCCGTGCGGAAGATGTCGTCCGCAATCTCGCGGATCGGGTCATTCCCGGTGCGGATCCTAGCCGTGGCACGAGGCTCAGTCGGGGCTGGAGGTGGCGATGGCCTAGGGCGAATGATCCTCCTCGTCGCGCCACATGGTGCCGTATCATCCTCCTGCATAGGGGCCTTGCCCCTTTCTAGGAACTTCCTCGTGTTGGCCACGGCCCTGTCAGCGTCGGCCATTGCGGCTGCGAGTCTCGCTTCTGCCGCGGACATCGGAGGTGGTGGTGGAGTAGTTTCCCGGAGATCTGAGTCGGGAGGTGACGGGAAATCTCTACGAGCTCGTGGACGAGAGGGGCCTGCCTCCTCGTCGTGCCTACCACGGTGCCCTAGAACTGAGGTACGCGGTGGAGGATTTTGTGGCAAGGCCATCTGGGGCTCGGGTGCATCGGCGAGTATCTCCGCGGGCAGAGGCGTCCCTACCTGCACATAGTCTCCTGGGAGAATATAGGGCCCTAGAGGGGCGCTGCCCCACAAGGTGAAGCAGCCTGAAGCTCCGCTACGAAGCTAGGAAAGTCTCCCACTAGGTCGTGGTAATTCTCCCGTGGGAAGATATAGCAGGATGCAATCTGCTTAGCCCATCCCCGCCACTCAGAGGGTAACAGCAGGATCAATCTCTGGATGCCGTCGTACCCTGACACACCGTACACACTCGCCTCGACCCAAAGTCGATGAAAACCGGCGAGGAACTGCCCAAGGTTATCCCCGCGACATGGGGCATAAGTGCGGTAGGACCGCTCGATTTCCTCTGGACTAGCCCACGAGGGTAAAGGTCGTCGTCGTGTGTAGACAGTTCTCGCCATCTAACGAAAGAAAAGAAAAATCTATCGTCAACTCACAGTAAAACGCGGCATGCAACTTAAATCGATAAGGTTCTAAACATCTCTACTGGATCATCAAAAATCGATTCGAAGATCATAACTCGTGAAATCTAGACATCACAACATCATCTAAATCTAGTACTCAAGCACATGTCATAGGGGTGATCTAAGTCTAGTTCTTAAGCACGAAATCATAACTTGTATTAAAGAGGTCCAGACTTCGACAATCAAAAAGTTCTAGTGTTGTCGTCTACTGATCTTAAAGCTTGTCATGCGGTGATGATGTACTCTTCTATGTTTCATCGTGAAGTGAGTTTATGTCTAACTTAATAGTTCTAAGTCCTTGTGACTCATACAACAATCATACTTATTCATGTTTCACGCATTTCAAGAAATTAACTAAAACTTGAAAGTACTTACCATAAACAAACGTCGGTTGAGCGTGTCGAGATGTAGTGCCAAGCTTTTGTCGACTAGTTCATGAGCATCTTGACTTACTCAATCAAGACTCCACTTAGAAGGAATGATTAGTAATCAGAGCAGAAGAAGGTTGCTCTGATACCACTTCTGTCACGGCCGCGCCCGCTAGGGATAGCGAACTCGGGGAACCCGCGACGAGGGGAGGGGATTTAGGAGCGGGATTAGAAACAGGGCATGCTTGGCTTCTTGATGACTCGACTATATATAAAGGAAACAACGGAATGACTAGATATTAATCAAGGGCCGAAAGGGGGCCGTACATAATTATCCAAGAGGGTACTCGAAGAGTTTGAAAACATTGTTGAATAGTACATATTGTTTGATAAATGACATGATAACTTAGCAAAATCAGTGTACGCAGCGGAAAGAAAGAAACAACAACTCGAGTATATGTATGAAGACATATACTCCTGCTCTGAGGTTCTCGTCCTAGCTTGACAAAAGCTCCGCTTGCACACCACATCCCTGATCACAGCTCAACCTGCACATTTAGAAATACATGCAGGGCTAAGTACGGAAGTACTTAGTGGACACTTGCCGAAATATACATACATACAAATCATTTTATTGTGAAGCCATTCATAGGTAGTAAGATACGAGGGTTTTCCTTTAAAGACTCGTATTTACCAAAAATATCATTTCTTTCATAAATATCTCGAGCCGGCATTTTAATATCATTAATCACCATATCAGTAACTCGTGCCGAGAGGTAGGCCTCCCTCTACGGACACTATGATCGGCCAACCTGCTAGATGACTCACGATCACAAGGGTGTCCACTAATTCCGAAGGGATTTGCGGTCCCATCCAGAATCCGAATTCGATTAGCATCAGATAGGCAATTAATAACAAAACATAAATCATTTAGGCATTGACAATATCATTCAAATCATAAACATAAAGTTGTAACAATTCTATAATATGGTTTTAGTTTTCGTAAGAAAGCCCACCTGGTAGTGGTGACTCACGACTAAGCCTTAGACTCTTGCGTTCAACCTTGATTCGGAAAGAAAAATAACGTAAGGTCTTAGTCCGCGGGAATTCTAACATAAATGAGGATGCGTAATGCAATTATGCATGGCTCATATTCCTTTTTATTAACCAATTAACCCAACTAGGTTCCGTCCCATGAAGTCAAGTGATTAACTACATTGATTCGTTCTCATTAGGGCGTTCTTAAATTGTCAGTGAAGCATAATAATCCCTCTTTGTGTAAGCAAGGGAAGAAAAAAAAACAAAGATTTGAAACACCCTAGGTTCTCTTCTCTCTCTCGCGGTCCGCTCTGCTTCTTCGCTCTTTGCTCTAGAGGTCAGCCCTGGCCTCTAAGTCAGCTCTGGCTGAGTTAGCTCTGCGGCGAAGTGATTCCTCAGGGCGGAACGATTTCTCTGATGAAAGTGATTTCTCTGGCGAGGAACGATTCCTCTGGTGAAGTGATTCCTCTGACGAGGTGATTCCTCTGGCGGGGTGATTCCTCTGGCGGTTTGATTTCTCTGGCGAAGCGATTCCTCTGGCGAGGCGATTTCTCTGGCGAAGCGATTCCTCTGGCGACGCGATTCCTCTGGCGAAGCGATTTCTCTGGCGACGCGATTCCTCTGGCGAGGCGATTCCTCTGGCGAGTCGATTCCTCTGACGAAGCGATTCCTCTAGCGAGGCGATTCCTCTGGCGAAGCGATTCCTCTGGCGACGCGATTCCTCTGGCGAGGCGATTTCTCTGGGGACTCGATTCCTCTGGCGACGCGATTTCTCTGGCGATGCGATTCCTCTGGCGAGGCGATTTCTCTGACGCCTTGACTCCTCTGGCGCCTCGTCTCCTCTGGCGCCTCGACTTCCCTGGTCTGGCCATTCCTCTGGCCAATCCTCCGGCCATTCCTCTGGCCATTTCTCTGCTCTGGAAAGAGCGATGGGGAGTCCAGTTTTCCAAAACCAGAATTCTCCGTCCTTATCTCGCCTCTATTCTCACTCGTATACAAACCTTAAACTCTTCCTATGTGAGCATGTTGTGATTATCTATGTTCGCCTACGTTTAAAGCTAAAGTTCTTGTCGTTCATCAAGGTCTCAAGTTATAGATTCTAACAAGTCGTAACTTAACATGCTTTTTGTTCATTCGTTTACAGGCCATAAAACATGATTTCTGGAGTGTGATGCATGCTGATTGGAGTAGCAACAAGGGTCGAAGATTACCTTGATATAGCGTGCTTTGGTCGGGTAAAGAATGATGGTTTCTTGCTTTTTTGATCGTCGAGGTTCAAACTGGAATGAAAGCTATGTTCTTAGGCTTGAAAACAAATGGGAGGGAACACGGTGAAGGGAGGAAAAGGGCCGTGTCTTACCTTGAAAGTACAGCAAGGGTCTTAGTCTTCTCTTCTCCGTGGAAGGCGTCGAGAGAGTGATGGAACTCTTGCTGTTGCTGCTGGATTTCAGAGTGCCAAAGGGAGAGAAAGGGTTGCACAAAGGGGTTGAAGGGGAGTTTAAATAGGGTTTGCTCGGCTGGTGCACTCGAGTGCCTAAGGGGGAGGGCTCGGCTGGTAGCCCTGCCATGCGTGGAGTAGGGGAGACCTTTCAGTTGCTCGCCCAATGGAGGGGCTGCTGCTGCTCTGCTGCTGCTGTTGCTGCCGTGCTATGGAGGTGGAGTGTGGCTCTTCGGCTGCTGCCCAATGGGAGGAGCTGCAGCTGGCGTGCGGAGGGGCGAGGCCTTTCGGCTGCCCAGCCCAAGGCTGCTGCTGCTATGGCGTGGAGGTGGCGTGCGGCCCTTCGGCTGCTGCCGTGGCCGTTGCCCACCTCACCCTCCTTTTTCCCTTTTTTCTAAGTGTAGCCGATGTAGAGGTAGAGAGGTGTAGAGTGGTGTGATGTGACCTAAGTGAATGATCTAAAAAAAAACCTCTCAGTGTTGGTTTCTCCGAAATAGAGAAACGGGTTTCATTTTTGCTAAACGATAATGCTAAATTAAATCCGTAGATTTAATTATCCTCAAAGTCGGAATTAATTCACGACTTGGTAAATCATGCGAAGATAAACTCCATCTTGGTAAATAACATAACTTAGCTAAGTTGGTTATAACTCGGATTAATAATCATTCATCAACTCAAAGATTCTCATCGCGGTCTTAAACGCGCGAAAAAAATGAATAAAGCATACTGTTAACTAAGTGACTCTGTCACCAAGATTCATAAATTCAGAAACATAATAGAAAACATAAAACTTCAGTTACTGGCAGATAGGTAAATAAACACACAATACTGTAATTAAAATACTGATAAAAGAGCGGGTTACTACATATGCGGACATTGTCAATTACTTAGTTTGTGGTATTTTACGGCCTGAGCTGACATCGCAGGAGAGAAAGAGATTTTTAGCTCAGTACGGCCTGAGCTTTGCCCTGGAATGAAGGTGCTCTTGTTCAATTCTCGACTTAAGTTATTTCCGGGAAAGCTGAAATCTAGGTGGAGTGGTCCATTTTTACTCAAAGAGGTGTTCGAGCATGGTGCGGTAGAGCTATTGAACGAGCACACAAATGAGAGTTTCCGAGTGAATGGCCATCGAGTGAAGCTGTACTACGAGCACCAGAGCTCGCCTATGGAGGTGGAGTCTCAAGCTCTGCACAACCCTAGCTGAAGTTCAGCTCTGAAGTCGGCCTGGAGACTTTAAATCTAGCGCTTGGTGGGAGGCAACCCACCGTTGGTTTTTGTTTTCTTTTTGCTTTTCTTGTTCTTTCCTTGTTTTTAGTTGTTTTCTTGTGTTTTTCCTAAGTTTTGGTTGCTATGTGGATACTTTGTTGTTGGTGTTCATGTTTTGACTTCAGCGCTGCAGTTCTAACTCTGCCGCCAGCGCTGCAGAACGCCAGCGCTGCCCAGCCCACTTCCAGCGCTGCAATAGCTACGATGCCCAGACTCAGCACTGCCTAGTTTCAGCGCTGCCCAGCGCCTTCGAATGCCCAGATTCAGCGCTGCAGAACGCCAGCGCTGAACTGCCCAGCTCTGCAATAGCCAGAGCTAAATTCTTACTCTGCAGAAAGACAGCGCTGCATTTTCTACTCTGACTCTGCCATGCAGAGTGAGAGCTGACTTTCTACTCTACAGCTGTCAGCACTGCCACTCTCCACTCTGCAACAGACCGCAAATTCCCCTCTTCACCGCCTCTCACGATGCTTCAGTTTTTCAATGCCGATAATCAGGGACGTTTTCTCAACTCTTCTTATTTCTTTTGTGCCCTGAGGACATGGCATGCTTTAAGTATGGGGGGGGTGTTTTGTCGTGCTTATGCTTTCAATTGGGCGAGATTAGTCTTTCTATGCTTAGTTTTTGGTCTCAAATCTTGCTAATTTTTATGAATTTGTGGAAGAGAAGATGGTTTTCGATGTGAATTTCGAGTTTGTGAATGAATGGTGGTTATTATTGTTTTACTTTTAATATGTGTCTCTTGATTATGCGAAGAATTTCGGCAAGAGTAGGAGTGTTTTCCAGAGCCCGCATCCAACTGGAGAGTTGCCTTATCTTGCACGATTTTGTTGCCTTTAGAGTTCTACTTTGCAAGGCAACTTCCATGGTGATCTAGGGAAATTTGAAGTCTATAAATAGGACTTTGTTTTGCATTGAAGAACACACCTTTTTGCCCTAGTTTTAGACGCCATCTTTGAGATCTGTTGGTATCCGAAAGTTAGGATTTATTGCTTTCATAGTTCTTTTTCATAATCTCGAATTTTCATTGTTCTTAGTTAGTTAAGTTTTTAGTTATTTCTTGGGTTGTGATTGCGTGACACGATTACTTGTTCAAGACGTTTACGGTATTTCGTAATTCAATTTTGTTTAGTTTAATTATGTCTACGTTTTGCCTTTATGTTTATGCTTTCTTTTTAATTATGCAATTTAAATTATGCACCTTAGTTTACGCCTAGATTAGAAGTCTTTAAATTTACAAGTATTTAATTTCATAAGTAGGTTTAATTTAAGTTATTTAAATTCTTGCCTAAGTTAAGTTTAAGTTTAAGTTCAAGTTAAGTTTGATTTAAGTTTAAGTTTAAATTCAAGTTTTAGTTTAAATATTCTTTTTATTGTTTTTCCTGCGATACTACTAGAAGCCCTTTAAGACTTTCCTTGAGAGATGACACTGGGTCAACTTACCATCGCTAGAATGTCCTTGTTCTATTGCAAGTCAAACTAGAGGTGTTCTAGGTTGAGTCAGGGTTCCCAACAAGCAAAATCAGTATGAATCCTAGGAAGAGAGCGTTTCACGATGATTATTTCCATCCAAACATTGAACAAGTCAATTCAAAATTTTCCAGTCAACCACATCTCTCAGATCATGCAAGTAACATAAAGTTTAAGAAACAACACAACGGTAAAGCAAATAATTCGATCAGACCCAATTCTCCGCTAGAAGTGAATTCCCTTATGTGATCGCCTTTATAATCAGTATCTCCATTTTTCACACTTTGTGTGCTTAATCACTTAGATTTCGACAGTTAAGCCATAATTCGTGAAATAAAACCATTTGGATGTAATCTAAAGTCTTTTCACGTGGTTTCCCATGCTCATAGTTAAACTAGCGGAGCAGAGACTCAGAGCTGGACCAGATTTTCAGAGCTGGCCAGATGTTCAGAACTGGTAATAATTCACAGATAAGAATACGATCGTAGGCAATCAAAATGACAACACTCCTTCTAGCATCTACCGGACAAATCACATTTTATTTACTTACAACCGTGTTGCAACAAAACTTATAATTCTTTGCACAATCAAGAAACATATATCAAAAGCAAAACAAGAATAACCACCATTCAATCACAAACTCGAAATTCATATAAAAAACCATCTCTTCCACAAATTCATATCAATTAGCAAGCATCCAAGAACAAGCTAAGAATAGAGAGACCAATCGCCCAATCAAAAGCATAATGCACGCATCAAAACAAGTCACCCCCCACACTTAAAGTAAGCCATGTCCTCAGGGCATAAGATAATTGGAGTTAGAAAAACGTTCCTAATCATAGGCGATGAAAAGCATAAGCACTGTGAGAGGCGGTTGATTTATGCCTAATTGTTCTAATTTTAGGGGTTTGCATGTGCATGTTTTAAGTATAATATTCTGGAAATTGATGCGTTTTATGATTTGTTTTAGGCTTTGCAGGAGATTTATATTTTATAGATGGAAGAGTGTAATTTTGGAGATTTTGGCTGAAGAATGGCGTTTTTAGGCGTACTCTGGTGTTCAGAGCTGAAAAGCCCGCGCCAAGGCTGAAAAGCCCGCTGCAGAGCAGAGAAGCTCGCCAGATCAGAGCTGCGAGGATAGCTCTGTAGCAGAGCAGAGCTGACTTGCAGAGTCAGAGCTGAAATCTCCAGAGCTAAAATCTCCAGAGTAGAGCTAAATCAGCAGAGCTGAACTCGACAGAGCTGACTTACGCACCAGAGTGAACTTGACAGAGCAGAGCTAAAGATCGACAGAGTCAACTTTACAGAGCTGAACTATGCAGAGCTGACTTTCAGCTCTGCCTTTTCAGAGCGCGCTAATGCCAGAACTGACTTTTAGCTTTGCACATACTTCCCAGAGCCGAGTTTCTAGAGTTAGCCGATTTCTCGCCAAAGTGGAGATAACTTGCAGAACACGATTTTGATGGACTTACCTTCCTTTGCACGATTCTATTTCCTTTAGAGTCCAGCTTTGCATGGAAAGTTTGATGGTGATCAAGATTGAATTGAAGTCTATAAATAGGGCTTTGTTATTCATAGTAAAATTATTCCTTTTGCCCTAATCTTCGTTCCACCTTGAGAGAGTTATTCTTCCGCAAGGCAACCAAGACTTAGGCGTTTTTATTGCTTTCCTAGTTTCTTCATAGTTTCGAATTCATTATTCTTCTTGGATTGTGATTGAGTGACAGCAATTACACGTTCAAGGATTTTACGGTATTTCGTATTTTAATTCAATTTATTTTATTTCATTATGTTTACGTTTTGCCTTTACGTTTATGCTTTCCTTTCAATTATGCAATTTAAATTATGTACTTTAGTTTCACGCCTAGATTAGAAGGTTTTTAATTTACAAGTCTTTAATTTCTTAAGTTAGATATAATTTAAGTTGTTTAATTCTTGCCTAGGGTTTTCATAGTTTCTTGCCTAGATTACGTTTAAGTTTATTTTACAAGTTTTTAAATCAAACCTTTACTGTTTTTCCTGCGATACAATTAGAAGCCCTTAAAGATCTTCCTTAGAGACGACTTGGGTTAGCTTACACGTTACAATAGATTTCGTCCTATTGCGAGTCAATCTAGAGTAGTGTTTAGGTTGAGTCAACGGTGAAAACTAGGGTTTGCTGCCTTGGCTTTAAGGGCTCGACAGAGTGTAAATGTCAGTGCTGGCGTCTCCCTTCAGCGCTGGCGGTTTAGTCAGAGTGGAAGCTCAGCTCTGGCATTCCAGAGGGAAAATTCAGTGCCAGAGTGGAAATGTCAGCGCTGGGAAAGGACTCTTCTGCCTAACAAAAAAAAGAACACTCCAAAAAGGATTAAACCAAGACCAAAGGCATCAAAACAAGAAACATAAAAGAAAGCAAAGAAACAACAGAACAAAAAGAACGAAAAACAAACTAAGAAAAACAACATGGGTTGCCTCCCATGCAGCGCTAGTTTTAAAGTCGCCAGCCCGACTTAGAGAAACCCTTAACCAAAATCACTATGAAGCGTCAGCTGAATTAATCCCTGTGAAAACACGTCGTTCTCCATGTCAGCTGCGGGTCCTCTTAATGAGCACACAACACTCATCACATTCAACATTCTCTCTACCCAGGAGCCAGATCGCAAGTTCTCATCTTTCTTCTCCTCCACGAGCAGTACACCTTGCAATCCTTGCACGACACCATCATTGCATTTCAGCACGTCAGCCCATTCTTCTTCAATGGATGCGTCCTCTTTCAAGTTAATCGGTAATTCATGCACTGCATTAACGTCGAGTTGCAACTTGTCCAAAAATTCATCTTCAATGGCCACCTCATCTAGCAGGTTATCAAGAAACTCCTGTATTATTTTGTCCTCTTTCGTGCTAGTAATCATCAATTTCTCCTCAGCAAAATTTTGGCAAGTGCTCACCAGAGCTGGTGGACTGGTCAGAGCTGGTAGACGAGTCGAAGCTATCGGAATGGTCAGAGCTGGCGGGATGGTCAGAGTTGGCAAAAGATTGTCATCACTGAAAATTTCCACTTCTTTCGCAGGGTCATAAATCTCAACGTAAGAACAGTCATGCAATAAAGAAGTAAAAATAGCAGGCTTCTTATTAAAAACAGAGAACGTTACTGATCTACCTGACCCGGCCATACTCAAAGTTCCAGATCCCACATCAATGCGAGTCTGGGTAGTAGCCATAAAAGGCCGGCCAAGCAAAACAAGATGGTCGTTCTCTCCTCTAATATCTTTCCCTACATCGAGCACCATGATGCGTCTTCGACTTTTGGGCCATTTGGCCCTATTTTTTCTCTTTATTTGTGTCAGTTCAGGTCTATCCAATGGAGCGAAAACGGAAAGAATGTGGTTGGAATAGGCATTACCAAGCCCAGATTGCAATGTCATGTTTACCGACATGGAGCTTCGGCCGCAGTACCTCTCCAGTCTAACGTGGGGCATGGGAACCTGAAGCAACCCACCTGGTATGAATCAAACCGAAGGAAGCAATCCGTCTGACCACAACCATGAGAAGCAGACAGCCAAAGCCAAAAAAGAAAAGTAAATCTCGGGGATTTGGAAGAAGCAAAGAGAAGAAGGAGGAAGGGGCTAGAAGCATCGGAAGAAAGGGAAAGGTTGACGATAGCAAGCAACTGGAGGCTATCTTCAATCAGATCAATCACGGATTGAGCTAAAAAAGGAAAGAAGATCTCGTTGAAGTTATGAAGCTGGCGCAGCTGGAGTTGGACCTTTACCATGCAGCAGTATAAAAGGAGAATGGTGTGCAGCGTGAAAGAACTTCTTGGCACTTTTGAACTCTGGTTTTATTTTAGTTTACTACTTTAATCCTGCCCTGTGTGGCATCCAAACATTTTACATTCCAGTATTGTTTTCCTATTTCCGTTGTGCTTTCAATTCGAACAAGATTCAAGGGCTCGAGGTCGTAGGTATCATTTCTATTGATCAAGTATTTCCTTTTTGTTACATGATGTGTTTTATTCATTTTGCAATTATGAATTCTGCTATGTATGAGTAATCCCTTAGGTGAGGTTTTAGGGGTGGAAATAATTGTTGTCAACATGTAAACATTCGTGAGGCATTTGTTCTTCCGGTTGAGTCTCGTGGTTCCGGAAGGATCTGTTCGAAACCATGGGCAGTAGGGGCCTAACGGGTGATCTCCGTTCGGTAAAACGCTGTCCGTGTCAAGCAAAGGCCAGGGCATACTAGGGCGTGACAACCGGTATACCCATGACCGAGTGGCTGAGCAGCGTCAACAAAAGGTGTTGTAGATCCAGAAGGTGGGGAAAGGATTGATGGGATACACTGTCCTTCCTCAGTCTTGGGCTTCTCTAGAGACTATCCATCAACTGTGACGAGGCATCAAGCCATGGTTATCGAACGAGAAAGGTAACTTCTGCGCCGTAGCATGTCTATGACTGGTCGGCTAACAAGCCGGAAATGGTTATGTCCAGGAGGCATGTGTCACTCAAAGTGCAGAGTTGGGGACCTCGGGAGAGAAGGTTGGTGAGGGTCATACTTGGTGAGTAACGGGTATGACTACCATCTAAGGAGAAATGAAGCACTGCTTTGTGACCGGGAATTGTGTGACCTTCGGACCAAGTGACTACAATGGACTCAACCATCCTAAGTGTGAAGTATAACCTCTTGAAATGCCCCAATGTCTTTGGGCCACGCCTTGAGTTTATATGGATCATGGACGGATCATCAGTTTGCCTATGACCGAAACGAATGTTGACAACAGTTATGACCTAACCGAATAACCTCACCCCTTTGTTATTATTGATCTTGTTAATTTCTTGTGCAGAGTATACAGATTGAGACTTGTGACACCTCAGTTTGTCGTTGGAGAACAAAGTGGTTCCTCACTCCTTGCGGGATTCGACCCTACACTTGCCACAAAGATTGAGTTCTTGTTGTGAGACGTAGGAGCGTGCATCGTCTGTACTAGGCATACATAAGTATTTTGCCCGCACCGTACGACGAGTGCGTGTCAAAATTGGCGCTGTTCCCGGGGAGTGACGTGCAACAATTTTGTTCTCTCCTCATTCCATTTTCCGCTATTGGTGTATGCGTGGAACTCGTAGAGCTGCAATAGCATTGGTGTTTGACCCTGATATTGATCGTACCGAAAGACGACTGCGCGCAGGAGCACAAATAGCGAGATGCGAAGCTATGGTAGAAGCAGAAGCAGAGCAGGCGCAGACCCTTAGACAGTTGGCATACCCAACTAATCTCAACTTGAGACCGAACAGAATCACCTTACCTGCAAACCCGTTCGCACCTCGTCGGTATGACCTGAAGCCTTCATTACTTCAGATCTTACCAAAGTTCAATGGATACCAAGGAGATGATCCTCACACTCATCTCCAAGATTTTGAAATGACAATCATGCATCAATCCAGTGATGAGCAGCAAGAGTATGTCAAGCTGATACTCTTCCCTTTTACTTTGGTGGACAACGCAAGAAGATGGTTGTATGACCTACCCGCAGGTAGTGTCACCACATGGGCATAACTGCAACAGGCCTTCTTGGAAGAATTCTTCCCAGCATCAAGAGTGGAGCAGATGAGATGTGATATCCGCAGCATAAGACAAGATGGGCTAGAATCCTTCTATGAATATTGGACGAGATTCAAGAGAATGCTAAGCAACTGTCCTCATCATCAAATCTCTCCAAAAGATCAAGTGGAGAGTTTTGTAAAGGGCATGCAGAGAAATGATCGCAGTTTGGTCCTAGCAGCCTGTAATGGATCATTGATGAGTAAGACTCCGTTGGAGATCTTTCAATTGTTGGGTACCATGGCAGAAGAATCACGCGATGAAGGGCATGAAAGAAATCTGGAAAAACCGAGAAAAACTGAAGAGAATGAGGAGATGTCCAAACTGGAGAAAACTATGGAGAAGAGCATGAACGAACTCAAGGAACTTCTGTCGGGCCTGACTATACCGAAGAAGATTCGTCAGTGTGGCCTTTGCGATGCCACTGGACATCAGTCCGAGAACTGTCCCAATTTTGGCGAGGATATTGTTGATGTTAATGCCATCGGAGGACATGATGGGAATCCACGGAAGTATGATCCTTTTACAAACACTTACAATCCAGGATGGAGGGATCATCCTAACTTTCGGTGGAAGCAAGATGGTCAGCCCCAACAGCAGAACAATATGGGAGCACAGATGCAACGTCCTCAGTATAATCAGAACCAACATCAACAACAGTACCAGCTGGGACCACCTCAACACCACAACCAGAATCAACAACAACTTCCTTACCAGCCACCACACCAGAGAGCACCTTGGGAAGAAGCCATCGAAAACATGGCTAAAGAGAGCAAGAAATTTCGCAATGAAATTCGTGCCGGCATGAACCAAACCAACCAGTAAATTAGTCACTTGACTAAGGCACTGGCCAAATTGGAGGAGAATGCTGGTAAGCTCCCAGCCATGGGAATCAACCCCAGAGAACACGCCCAAGTTGTGCTAACTGAGTTTCCAGCAGGAGAGGAAAAGGAAGAAGAGTTGTTAGCTGAGGCCGAACTGATTCAAGGAAACTCGATTAAAAGTGGTGAAGGTCCAACTGCTGAACAAACTGGAGGTAGCAATCTAACCGACGCACCTTACCCAGGATGCCTGAGACAGAAAGCTAAAGAAAAGGAAGCAAGTGAAATGATGAAGATGTTTCAAAAGTGGAACTAAGCATACCCCTACTCGATGCTATTAGGCAAATTCCAAAGTATGCCAAATTCTTGAAAGACCTTTGTTCAAGAAAAGTCAAGATGGAGGAAGAAGTCCGTTACATGATGGGAGAGAGTGTCTCGTCAGTGATCCAACGAAAGTTACCCACGAAGCGGAAAGATGCAGGGATGTTCACCATTCCGTGAAATATTGGCGGAACAAACATGGATAAGGCAATGATGGACTTGGGAGCTTCCATTAATGTGATGCCATTGGCTGTATACAAAAGGTTGAATATTGGTGAGATGAGGAACACCCGTGTGGTCATACAGTTAGCTGACAGATCCAACGCTTATCCTGAAGGAGTGGTGGAGGACGTACTGATCAAGGTTGGAGATTTGATTTTCCCAGCTGATTTCTATGTTCTGAACACCGGACCTGAAACAGGAGAGAATGCTATACTATTGGGGAGACCATTTATGATGACCGCTGGAACTAAGATTGATATGAAAACTAAAATTTTAACGTGTGAGTTCGATGGAGTCCAAGAAGAATTTAACATCTATGAGACCATGAAGATGAAACAAGCAATGGAAACAGTGGACATGATCGATGTGTTTGAGCCCTTGGTGCAAGAATAGGGAATTGCTTTTGGTTCAGGGGATACCACAGAGAAAGTGATTCAGTATGGTCTGACTGATCGGGATGCAGAACATATGGAGGATGATGAGATGAAGGAAGCCATCATGGAACTTTACTCTCTCCGAGAAAGCACCATGGAAGCTGAGGTGGAGATAGATCAGAAGATCAAGGAATTAATCCAGGAGGTCTATCTAGCTGGAGGAACAGAGGCAAGCAAACCAGAGTTGTTGGCCCAGTATGGGCAGAACGAGAAGTTGTTGCCATCAATCTAGAAAGCACCCATGCTAGAACTCAAGAAACTACCTAAGCATTTACAGTATGCTTATTTGGGCCCAGAAGAAACGCTCCCAGTTATCATCAGTGCGGACCTAACCCTTGTGCAACAAGAACGCTTAGTCAGAGTACTACGGGAAAACATGGAAGCCATTGGTTGGACCTTAGCTGATATCAAAGGCATCAGTCCTACGGAGTGCATGCATCACATTTACCTTGAGGAAGGGGCCAAACCTGTTCGAGATTCTCAAAGAAAGATGAACCCAGTCATGAAGGAAGTGGTACTAAAAGAAATTCTCAAGCTATTGGAATTGGGAATTATTTATCCCATATCTGATAGCCAATGGGTGAGCCCAGTTCATGTCGTACCGAAGAAGTCAAGTATACAGGTTGTGGAAAATGATCAAGGCGAGCTAGTGTCCACCCGTTTGCAGACAGGATGGAGAGTTTGCATAGATTACAGGAAGCTGAATGAGGTAACCAGGAAAGATCATTTCCCACTGCCCTTTATCGACCAGATGCTCGAAAGACTAGCTGGTAATGCCTATTACTGTTTTCTCGATGGATATTCAGGGTACATGCAAATCTTTGTCGCACATGAAGACCGGGAGAAAACCACTTTCACCTGTGTATTTGGAACATTTGCATACCGAAGAATGCCATTCGGATTATGCAATGCACCGGGAACCTTTCAACGGTGCATGATGAGCATTTTCTCTTACTTACTCGAGAATTGCATTGAGGTTTTCATGGATGACTTCACCGTCTATGGAAGCTCCTTTGACTCATGTTTAAAGCATCTGGAGCTCGTGTTGAAAAGGTTCGTAGAGAAAAGCCTGGTCCTTAACTATAAGAAATGTCATTTTATGGTAAGGGAAGGAATGTCGTTCGAGTTTGATGACGATTACAAGGAGGCATTCACAATTTTGAGAAACAAGTTGGTGTCAGCCCCCATTATTCAACCTCCGATATGGGACTTACCGTTCGAAATCATGTGTGATGCCAGCAACTATGTCGTTGGAGCAGTACTGGGGCAGAAGAAATGCAAAGAGAGTTGTGTGATCTACTACGCATCCAAGACTTTGAATCCAGCACAATGCAACTATACCACTATCGAGAAAGAACTCTTAGCAGTGGTGTTTACCATAGAGAAATTTCGTTCCTACCTCTTGGGAACAAAGACGGTGGTCTACACAGATCATGCAGCGTTGAAGTATTTGATGGCCAAAAAGGAGTCCAAACCTCGGCTCATTAGATGGATTCTACTTTTGCAAGAGTTCAACATCAAAATAAGAGACAAAAAGGGAGCTGCCAATCTTGTGGCAGATCATTTGAGCAGGTTGCAACTGGAAGAGGATGATGGTATGCCTATTACCGATACTTTTCCAGACGAAAAGTTATACTTTGTTTGCACCCGAGTAGAAGGAAAAGAACTGTATGCTCTGACCAACCAGGAGCCATGGTATGCTGATATAGCTAACTATCTGATCACTAAGGAGCTACCCTCAGGGTTGACAAGGTTTGAACAAAGGAAGTTACTTGTGCAAGCACGATTCTACTACTGGGAGGATCCATATCTTTGGAGGATTGGAGCAGATCAGGTCATACGGAGGTGCATACCTGAGGATGAGCATGCCCAAATTCTAAACATGAGTCATGGAACAGCAAACAGCGGGCATTTTGGAGGAAAGCGCACGGCCCACAAAATTCTAGAGAGTGGATTCTACTGGCCCACCATATTCGCGGACGCAAGAAAGTGGGTACAGTGCTGCCCGAAGTGCCAAATGACTGGAGGTATTACCGCAAGAGATGAAATGCCACAAGTTCCAATCATGCCCGTTGAGATTTTTGACGTATGGGGAATTGACTTTATGGGACCTTTTCCAAAGTCAAGGAACTACGAGTATATTCTGGTGGCAGTTGATTACGTGTCAAAATGGGTTGAAGCCAAGGCAACCGCAAGCAATGATGCTCACACCGTGGCAGGATTCCTGAAATAGCAAGTGTTCGAGAGGTATGGTATACCCAAAATTCTAATCAGTGATCAAGGGTCTCACTTCTGTAATGCCACTATCAGGGCACTAACTAAGAAGGTGGGGTGACACACAAGGTCACTACAGCATATCACCCCCAAGCAAATGGTCAGGCTGAGATTTCCAACAAAGAGATAAAAAGCATCTTGGAAAAGGTGGTACACCCTAACCGCAAGGACTGGAGTAACCATTTGAGAGACGTGTTATGGGCATACCGAACTGCTTTCAAGATACTCATTGGAATGTCCCTGTTCCGTTTGCTTTATGGAAAAAGATGTCATTTGCCTGTGGAAATCGAACATAAGGCGTACTGGGCAATCAAGCAAATTAACCTCAGTATGACCCTAGCTGGAGAAGCAAGGAAGTTGCAGCTGAGTAAGTTGGAAGAGCTTCGGTTGGAGGCTTACGACAATGCAGTGCTCTATTAAGAGCGGACCAGGAGGATCCATGACGCCAAGATCAGAAAAAAGAAATTCTGGGTGGGACAAAAAGTCCTGCTTTTCAATTCACGCTTCAAGATGATGGCTGGGAAACTTCGTTCAAAATGGTCAGGACCATTCATGATCAAAGAGATGTTTTCGAATGGGAGCATAAAAGTGTATGATCACAATGGAGTTGACACGTTCGTGGTGAATGGACATCGCCTGAAGCCCTACCATGAACTTGCTGAAATAGAAAAGGAGAAGGAGGAATGCCACCTTCTCGACCCTGTGTACGAGTAAAAATGAAGGGAGAGTCGAGCTCGAGACGGGAAACAAGAGCGCTTGCTGGGAGGCAACCCAGTGCTGTGCTTCGGTATGGTCTGTACCGAATTTTCTTTTTTTTAAGTTGTTTTGTTTTGTTTGGATGCACTAACTTGCAGGAGAGATGGGCCGAAAGTGTTGGATTTGTATATTGAAAGCAAGAACGTTTTATGCTTGTATACAATGTTTCATAAGTTCACTATCCAATCTCCTATTTGATTGTGTTCATGATTGCATATGTATGTTCTCTATCTCTATACAAGTAGATTATATGGTGTGTTGTAGATCACAGAAGACCATATAATTGGATTAACCTTAAGAGATATAATATGATCACAGCCGAGATGACTTTAGGACGAGTCATCGGTTTAGGCTGCGGTATAGATGGAAGTAGTTTGTCTTGACTACTTGTCTATACTGGTACGTCATAACGTATTGATAGGACCACAGTGAGATGTATTCTTCTATCTGACTTAAGTGAAGAATCAAGATCTCGGTGACTTAATAAAATCTTAATACTAATAAGATTTCGAATATATATGTTAATTCGTGTATCACTTTGATTTACTATGAGTTAGAGTTATATAGTAACTTGAGTACTCTGTATCTTGGGTGATAGCGGTTAATATATGATATTTGATTATCTTTATTAGTACTCGTATCCGATATAGGATAATGACATCCCCTTAAGGAGCTCAATAATATTTATTGCGCTAAACCCTGCAGGTTGATTAAGTTCAGACGCAATAATAAGGTTTGAGTGGTACTGCTTAAGGATTACAAAGAGATTAATTAATTTAAGCTGTCACGGCTCTAATTAATTAATGGATGTCGGATATTTTAAATACAAGGATTTAATAAGTCTAAATACAAGCTCCGACTCAACATCGGCAATAAAGAGGTAAGTCAATATTGGTTCTCTAGTGGAATGAACTGATATTTATAAATTAATTATGGTCTGGGCTGACCATAGATAATTAATTTATTTGAGGCCCATCATTATTCCTTCTATTTGGTCCCTGGACTGGCCCAAAGTCTCCTAGCCCAAGAAGAGAGAGAACACGCCTCCTACACCTAATCTGCGCCTCCTACGTATTTATTTGATTATAAATACAGCTGTCAGCTCTCAGGAAAACACACTGATAAAATATTAGGGTTTTGGAGAGCTGTGGCGCACAAGGAAACTTGTGGAGCTTTATTTCTCTCTTGGGACTTTCATAGAACGTTGTCCATCCAACGGTGAAAGCTGAGCGGGATACAGTTCAGAAGATCAGAGCTGGAGTCAGATTTTTCGCAGGAAATCAAGTTCTGGCAGTTTCGGGAAAAACGGCCATAACTTCCTCCACAGAACTCCGATTCAGGCGAAACAGGCGGCCACAGAAAGCTCTCTCGAAGACGAAGAAGTCGTATTTCTGGGCAGAATACGTTTTGAGGACGTTTGTGGCTTCAAACGAAGACTTGAAGCTGACTGGTCTGTTCAGCTGCGAATTGACGAATTCTTCTGAATTCTTCAGGTATTTCTGAACTCCAACGTGCAGCACTTAAATTCATAGGAGCATGTTAGGGATTAATTGTTGTATGATAAATTAATAATATTCCAAGAAACGATCATCGGGCAAACGGAACGTTAATTCAATTTAATATTCCTTCAATTGGTATCAAAGCCCAGGATTAATTTCTTGGCTCTATTATTAATTTATGTACGATTAATAATGTGCGTTGTTTTTACTGCTGTTTGACTCAACCTAGAAACACCTCTAAGTTGACTTGCAATAGAACAAGGACATCCTAGTGATGGTAAGTTGACCCAGTGTCATCTCTCAAGGAAAGTCTTTAAGGGCTTTTAGTAGTATCGTAGGAAAAAGCAATAAAAGAAAGCAGTAAAGAGATTGATTTTAAAAACTGAAACTTAAACTTAAACTTAAACTTAAATTAAACTTGACTTGAATTTAAACTTAACCTAGGCAAGAATTTAAGCAACTCAAATTAAACCTAACTTAAGAAATTAAATACTTGTAAATTAAAAACCAAATAATCTAGGCGTGAAACTAAAGTGCATAATTTAAATTGCATAATTAAAAAGAAAGCATAAACATGAACGAAAAACGTAAACATGATTAAACAGAAATAAATTGAATTGAAATATGAAATACCGTAAAATCCTTGAACGTGTAATTGTGTCACTCAATCACAATCCAAGAATAAACTTAAAAACTAAATTGAAACCTAACAATTAAAATCAACAACTATGAAAGCAATTAAATCCTAAGCTTCAGATGCCAACAGATCTCAAAGATGGCGTCTAAAACTAGGGCAAAGTATGATATTTACAATGAAAAGTATGGCCCTATTTATAGACTTCAAATCCCTCTTGATCACTATGGAAGTTTCCATGCAAAGTATAATTCTAAAGGCAAAAGAATCGTGCAAGATAAGGCAACTTCCAGCTGTGACGCGCGCTGCAAGTCATCTCCATTCTGGCCGAATTCGCGGCTCTCGCCAGAGAAACGGCTTCCGCTCTGGCGCACTTGTCTGCTCTGACTCTCGGTTTCTCTGGCGATTGACTTCGCTGCTCTGGCATTCGGTTCCTCTGGCTTCTTGATTTCTCTGCTCTGGCTAGTTGACTTCGCTGCTCTGGGATTCGATTTCTCTGGCTTTTCATTTCTCTGGCTTTTTTATTTCTCTGCTCTGGCCTTTTGATTTCTCTGCTCTGGCTTTGATTTCTCTGCTCTGGAGATGTCGGCTCCGCTCCTCTGGCATTCCGCGGATTTCTCTGCCTAGTGATTCCTCTGACTAGTGATTTCTTTGCTCTGATATGTTGATTTCTCTGGCGAGTGATTCCTATGGCGAGACTTCGCTGCTCTGGATTGGTTCCGCTGCTCTGGCTCTGGAGCATTTCTCTGGCTTCCCATTTCGCTACTCTGGCATGCGGGGCTTCGCTTCTCTGACATGCCAGAGTATGCACAAAAACGTAATTCTTAGCCCAAACTCTCCAAAATTTGCACTCTTCATCTCGAAAACCTAAATCTCCTGCAAAGCATAAAATACACCATAAAACGCACCAATTTCCAGAAGATTTATCTTAAAATATGCACATGCAAGCCCCTAAAATTAGAACAATTAGGCATAAATCAACCCCCTCACACTTAGCCTTTTGCTTGTCCTCAAGCAAAATCCATATGAATCCCAGGAAGAGATTGATTTCAACAATGCTAATTTCCATCCAAACATTCACAAAGTTAATTCAAAATTTTACAATCAACACACATCTCTCGATCATGCAAGTAACTCAAAGTTTAAGAAGCAACAAAAGAGTAATGTAAGCAATTCGATCAGACCCAATTCTCCGCTACGAGTGAATTCCCTACTGTGATCGCCTTTATAATCAGTATCACTATTTTTCACACTTTGTGTGCTTGAGATTTCGACAGTTGAGCCATAATTCGTGAAATAAAAACCATTTGGATGTACTCCAAAGTCTTTTCACGTGGTTTCCCATGCTCATAGTTAGACTAGAGAAGCAGAGACTCAGAGCTGTCACGTTTTCAGAACAGGCCAGATGTTTCAGAGCTGGCATTTTTGAAGTTGGCAATTCGTCCAACATTTTTTTTCCACATTTCACAGATAAGATACGATCGTAGGCAATCACAATGACAACACTCCTTCTAGCATCTACCGGACAAATCACGTTTTACTTACTTACAAAAATGTTGCAACCAAACTCTTAATTCTTTGCACAATCAAGAAACACATATTAAAGGTAAAACAAGAATAACCACCAAACAAACACAAACCCGAAATTCTCATCGAAAACCTTATTCTCTTCCACAAATTCATACAAACTAGCAAGATTCGAAACCAAAAACTAAGCATAGAAAGACTAATCTCGCCCAATTGAAAATATAAGCACCCCCCACGCTTAAAGCATGCCATGTCCTCAGGGCACAAAAGAAATAAGAAGAGTTAAGAAAACGTCACTGATCATCGGCATTGAGAAACTGAAGCATAGTGCGAGGTGGTGAAGAGTGGAGTTTGTGGTCGATGCAGAGTAGAAAGTGCCCACACTGAAGTAGGTCAGCGCTGGCAGAGCAGCGCGGAGAAGTATATCGCTGGTAGAGCAGCAGCAGTGGTGGCAGCAGCGCTGGCGGCATATTGAGAATTGCAGCGCTGAAAACAAGACATGCACACCAAACATCATAGTATCCGCAAAGCAACTGAAACTTAGGGAAAACTCAAAACAAACAACGAAAAACAAAGAAAGAACAAGAAAAACAAAACAAGAAAAACATAAACAAACCAACGGTGGGTTGCCCCCCACCAAGCGCTAGAGTTAAAGTCTCCAGCCCGACTTCAGAGCTAAACTTCAGCTAGGGTTGTGCAGAGCTTGAGACTCCACCTCCATAGTCGAGCTCTGGTGCTCGTAGTATGGTTTCACTCGATGGCCATTCACTCTGAAACTCTCCTTCGTGTTTTCATTAAATAGCTCAACAGCACCATGCTCAAACACCTCCTTAAGTAAAAACGGACCACTCCACCTAGATTTCAGCTTTCCCGGGAATAACTTAAGTCGAGAATTGAACAAGAGCACCTTCATTCCAGGGAAAAGCTTCTTGTGGCAAATGCGGCGGTCATGTAGTCGCTTCACTTTATCCTTGTAGATCCTCGCATTCTCGTTGCGTAGCTCATCTAACTCCTCCATTTGCAGCGTGCGCTGCTTCACAGCAGAGTCCAAATCATAGTTGGCAGCTTTGATCGCCCAATAAGCCTTGTGCTCAATCTCCACCGGCAAATGGCAGGCCTTGCCATAGACGAGACGGTACGGACTCATCCCAAGAACGCCTTTGAGGGCAGTTCTGTACGCCCAGAGAGCATCATTCAACTTTACGGACCAGTCCTTGCGCGAGGGCTGCACCATCTTTTCCAAAATTCCCTTGATTTGCCGATTGCTCGTCTCGGCTTGTCCAGAGGTCTGTGGGTGGTATGGTGTTGCAACCTTGTGCGTGATCCCATTCTTCTTCATGTGTTTTGCAAACAACTTGTTGCAGAAGTGCTTCCCTCCATCGCTAATGATAGCTCTAGGAAATCCGAATCTAGAAAGAATATTTTCTTGCACAAACTTGAGCACCACATTAGCATCACATGTCTGTTGGATTTGTATACTGAAAGCAAGAACGTTTTATGCTTGTATACAATGTTTCCTAAGTTCACTATCTAATCTCCTATCTGATTGTGTTCATGATTGCATATGTATGTTCTTTATCTCTATATAAATAGATTATATGGTGTGTTGTAGATCACAGAAGACCATATAATTGGAATAACCTTAAGAGATATAATATGATCACAGCCGAAATAACTCTAGGACAAGTTATTGGTTTAGGCTGCAGTATAGATGAAAGTAGTTTGTCTTGGCTACTTGTCTATACTGGTACGTCATTACGTATTGATAGGACCACAGTTTGAGATGTATTCTTCTATCTGACTTAAGTGAAGAATCAAGATCTCGGTGACTTATAAATCTTAATACTAATAAGTATTCAGATATATATATTAATTCGTATATCACTTTGACTTACTATGGGTGAAAGTTATATATACTAACTCGAGTACTCTGTATCTTGGGTGATAGCGGTTAATATATGATATTTGATTATCTGTATTAGTACCCGTATTCGGTATAGGATAATGACATCCCCTTAAGGAGCTCAATAAGGTTTATTACGCTAAACCCTGCAGGTTGATTAAGTTCAGGCGTAATAATAAAGTTTGAGTGGTACTGCTTAAGGAATTATTAAGAGATTAATTAATTTAAGCTGTCAGAGCTCTAATTAATTAATGGATGTCGGATATTTTAAATACGGAGATTTAATAAGTCTAAATACAAGCCCCGACTCATCACCGGCAATAAAGGGGTAAGTCAGTATCGGTTCTCTAGTGGAATGAACTGATATTTATAAATTAATTATGGTCTGGGCTGACCATAGATAAATTAATTTATTTGAGGCCCATCTTTATTCCTTGTATCTGGTCCCTGGGCTGGCCCAATGTCTCCTAGCCCAAGTAAGGCAGATTTTCGGCCCTCACATAGAAACTGGCGCCCCCTCTCAGTTTTCTGTATTATTAAATACAGCTGTCTGCTCTCAGGAAAATACACTGATAAAATTAGGGTTTTTGAGAGCAGAGAGAGGCGCAGGAAAACGTGAGGTGATTTCTGTCTTGGGAATTTCCATAGCTCGTTGTCCATCCAACGTTGGGAATTGAGCGGGATACAGTCGAGAAGATCAGAGCTGGAGTCAGATTTTCGCAGGAAACCAAGTTCTGGCAGTCTCCGTAAAATGGCCATAACTTCCTCCACAGAACTCCGATTCAAACGAATCAGGCGGTGTAACACCCCGCATTTTCCTCTTTTTAAATATTTTGAGATTTATGTTTAAGAGCACTGAGATATAAAAATAAGTTATTGATGAGATAAGATTTTTAATAAGTTGAACTATTATGTTTTCAATGAAGAACTAGTGAATGAAATACTTTGAGGAAATAAAGATGTATAGAGATGAAAGATGTATAGAGATGATGGTTGAACGAGGATGAGGTTAAAGATGTCTTTTCTTTTGATAGTATGTTAGCCGAGTTCTGGCCTTGGAGTTCTGTTTTGGCCTAGGAGTTTGCTATGGCTTGCGAGCTCTGCTCGGGATTCGGGCTCTGGAATGCCATAGGTGAGGCGATTCCTATGGAATTGCCATAGGTGAGGCCATTCCTCTAGAATGCCATAGGTGAGGCCATTCCTCTGGAATGCCATAGGTGAGGCGATTCCTATGGAATTGCCATAGGTGAGGCCATTCCTCTGGAATGCCATAGGTGAGGCCATTCCTCTGGAATGCCATAGGTGAGATCATTCCTCTGCCAGACAGAGGGGAAGCCATTCCTCTGCCTTCGTCTGCCCAAACAGAGGGGAAGTCATTCCTCTGCCAGACAGAGGGGAAGCCATTCCTCTGCCTTCGTCTGCCCAAACAGAGGGGAAGTCATTCCTCTGCCAGACAGAGGGGAAGCCATTCCTCGGCCTTCGTCTGCCCAAACAGAGGGGACGACATTCCTCTGACAGAGGGGAAGTCTTTCGTCTGCCCAAACAGAGGGGACGACATTCCTCTGACAGAGGGGAAGTCATGCGTCTGCCCAAACAGAGGGGACGACATTCCTCTGACAGAGAGGGGACGACATTCCTCTGACAGAGGGGAAGTCATGCGTCTGCCCAAACAGAGGGGACGACATTCCTCTGACAGAGGGGAAGTCTTTCCTCTGCCCAGACAGAGGGGAAGTCTTTCCTCTGCCCAGACAGAGGGAAAGTCTTTCCTCTGCGCAGACAGAGGGAAAGTCATTCCTCTGACCTGACAGAGAATTCATTCCTCTGCTCTGGCGAGCATTCCTCTGGCGAGCATTTCTCTGCTCTGGTGCGGAACTAACTTTAGAAGAGAAAAGTCAAAGCAAGTGGATAAACATAGTTGACGGATAAGATTTTTATGCAAGTGGATAATTAAGCATGTGTTAATTATCCAATACTTGATGGCTAAGTAAATGGGGTTATATATATATATAACACCTTTCTCTTTCATCCCCATAACAGACGTCCCTTTCCTCTCGATTTTCTTTCTTTTTCCATCAACACCTGCCATTGTTGGGTATAACTAAAGTTCCATAGATCATTTCTACACCATAGAAAACTCTAAAATCAAGCACAAAACATCATTATCTCCATAAATCAAAAGCTAGAGCGTGATTGAAAGCTTAGTTTCCAGAAGGAGGAGTTATACTGTTTTCTTCAAAATCATAGAGTAAGCCTCTAAACACATGAATCTACTTATATTTAAGCTTTATGAGTATGTAGATGAAGGATCAAAGCATGAAAACAACTCCTAATTCAAGTTGGTAATTTTCGAAGATTATTAGGGTTGGTAGTCGTCTAAAATTTTGTCGTCTTCTAACTTTAAGATGGAGAGTATATGCATGCTATTAAGATGTTAATTATTGGTCTTTGAATGAAAAGCATGATTTGATTTTGAGATATGATTTATAAAGGTGTTAGGTTGTGAGATGTTGGAAAGTTGAAGTTCATGAAGAAAGTGAGGAGTTGAGTAGGGAAATGAGCCTATGAGATTGTGTTATGATAGTTGGTGGATTAAAAATGATGATTAGAAATGTTTGATAACGATTATGATGAATTGGTTTGACAAGAAAATAGAGTATGCTTGGCTATATGTTTAGGATGGACTAGTTAATGAGTTAATTGGCTAGCTTTTAAGCTAGTGACTTGATTGTTGTCGACGGGGTTTTTGACACCCAAAAATCTTGAAAATTTTATGGTAAGTATATATAAGTGTTAGGAACGTTCATGTAAAATTTGAGGTCATTTGAACATCGTCTGATAACCTTTAAAATTATACGTCTCCAACTGCAACTTTCTACCGAAAGTGTGGAAGAAACAGATACTAGAGTCACTTTTCCAGTAGCTTTTCGTGAGTTTATGGTTTCCAAATTTTTATATGAACGAGATGAACATGTTAGCTAGCTACCCATAAAAGTTTAAGTCTTTTTGACAAGATCTACTATTTTTCTAAAATCAAAACTTTCAGTTGCACAAAACTGTCAAAAATGGTAGACTGTAGGAAAATGGTCATATCTTTTAAACCACAAGGAATTTTGCAACCTACTTTTTTTTTAAATAAAACTAGACGTTAAGAGGTTTCAAATGATATGAGTCCCAAACCCAGAAGAGTTCCGAGGTAAAGCAGTTTATTACTTGAAGTTGGGACAGAGTATATGAAGTCAAGTATGGTCTTTCACTAATTACACCTACTTTGATCTAGTAAATTGCATGTGTTAATGGTGATAACTATACACCTTAGTAATTCATAAAAAGGCTAATGGAGTATATATATATGTTTATATATGTATATAGATGTAATACTTTTCCGAGATAAATATACTTAACCAAATTCGGTTCTCTTGAGAGATTTAACCACATGGTGAAGTCATTAAGCATTATGCGAATTATCAGATATTTGTTAAAGAATGTGTTATAACCTCACAACTTTAGTATGTGATTGATAGATGGGTTTGAGTGTTTAGGAGTCGTTCCTTAATGAACTAATTAGACTTAAAATTTGGTGATGCATTGGAAATAAAAATGATGAATATTTAGAATTTATTATAAGAAAGTTTTGTTACGAAGAGTGATTAGTTACAAGGGAGCAAAGGAAGACTACTACTTAGATAAGAATAGTAAACCTAGTGAGGATTTGTCTAATTGACGTTTACTTTATTACATGATCGTCTATGCCAACGATGATATCTGAAGACGCGAGTCAAGGGCATAAGTAGGATTTCTCCGAAGTACAAGTACCAAAGCTAAGATTTCCAGGTGGGCATTACTTTCTAATACCTCTATTACAGGCTTTCTAAATGATGATTTTGATGATGTCTATAAGTTTTAAGATGATAAATTGATGTTTGAACTAATTAACTTGCCGAATTTTGATGACGACGAGCCTGTATGTTACCCTCTACGGATGAAACGATTTCGGGTCCTGCCAAAGGCGGGATTGTGTACACGGAGGTAACTGTGAGCTGTATACCGGGTTGGCCGGTCAGAAATGACCGTGAGCCGACTGTCAGGTCGGCCGGTTACGGTGCTTGAGAAGGAGGCCTACTTCTCAGTACCATGATGATGATAAGTTGTAGAAGTGGTACTACATGCTAAGTATTTATGACTGCAGTCTATTTTTCATTACTTTATGATACTTATAATTTATCAATTGCTTACACAGGTTCTTTTAAGTAAAACCCCTGTGTGATGTATAAATGGCAAGTTAATTGTATAACTCTAAGAGTGAGATTGTTTATTTTCGGCTTATGTCCACTGAGTATTTTATACTCAGCCCTGCATGTATTTATAAATGTGCAGGATGAGCAAGGAGAGAGATTGGGGGATCGCTGGAGGGCTGTTGTTCATAGACGACCTTTTTAGTACCGTATTTTACTCATATACAGTAGTGTGATTAGTTGAAGACTAGCTATGAACTTAATTAGGATTGTTACTCTCAGCTATATGTCTTCATACATATAGTCTGATCACGTTTTGTTGTGCTACCCTGAACATTATGAATCATTGTAAATATTTAACTATACTCCCTTTGTTTTCGTTGACTAGAACCTTAACACATTTAAATGTATGAAGCCGACCATGTTTCTATTTAGTTTGATGATATTTTATTGCTTTAACTTGAATTATTAGTAACTTCCGCTTGATGAGTCTTCTAGTTCACTTGTTTTTACCTTATCTTTTTATTAGTCGTATCGATACCCAATCTACGCTATCACTGGCTAGATGTCGGGCCGCGACAGAGTGGTATCAGAGCAGGTCGTCTGCTCTGAGTTTCATTCTTGATTAAGTTCAAACTCTTTAATTGAGTTAAAATTTCTCGATTGAGTCAAATGATTGGTTTCAACTATCCTTAAGTTGAGTAAATCTTATGATCTCATTTACTCATGAGACTAAATCCTACCTTGAGATTGAGTCTAGCCTACCTTGAATCCTTAGGCTAGAGTGAAAGTAAGATTGAGAGTAAGTCTAAAACAACACCTCAGCGCCCCATCTCCTCCGGCTTATCGAGGTAAGAGTTATTATTGTACTGTTTTATGTTGAATATGAATATTGATAGTGATGAACTAACGAGATATGTAATGTTTTGATGGATGGAACTGCTTGAGGTGATGGAATATGATGTGAGCCAGTGGTTTTGGAATAAATGGAGAAATATTGAGGCTAGAATAGCCAATGCACCACCGTACCAAACGAGATTGCGTATGTCATTGTTTGAGATATATCAAGTAAGTTCCTTATCCTTGATGTGATAGAAGTTAAAATTTTATTCCAGGATGCAGCGACAGTTAAGAGAGATGATGCACCGATGGTTCAGGAATTATAGGCCCCAAGAAGGGGATACACTCGGAGAATTTTTAGCCCACTACCACAACCGATGGCTGGAGACTACCACATATGGGATTGACGAAGCAGAGGCCATCACGAGTTTGATTCCACAGTTACCACCTGAGTGGCAAGATTGGGCGGCTTCACTAGTGCCGCAGTATATAGTTAGGACTGAGTTTGGACGTTTAGTGCGTGCAGATTTTAGGGGTTTTGTAGCGATGATTAATCACCGCTACTTTGTATTTGATGATCCCCCACCGCCACCTTATGATGCACCCCCTCCTCCGACAGATCATTTTTCGATCTTACCTGCACCCCCAGTTGATGAGGTTCTGTATATTCCGGAGCCATTCGTGCCTGATAAGGCCGTTGTTTTTGAGCCTATTGTCCCGGATTCTGCTGTTCCGGAGTCGGGTATTCTGCAGACTGGATCGCCATATATGGATTTTGACCCATTTCATTACTTGACGCTGATACCCTTTCCCAGTGCTGATCTGCCTCCTTGGGAGCCGGCCCCAGCGACATCACCATTTTTATTGCCTCCTTCAGAGATTATACCACCTATTCCATCTCCGATGCCTTGTACCGAGTATGTGCCTTTTGATCCTTACCCGAGGGTTACTCCTCTACCTGAGCCTGGCACACTTGAGTTTCAGCATTATATGCATCCTATTCTATACCCACCATCCAGAGATGCACAGGAGGGACCGTCTCGTCCGATTCCGATTGATAGTGATGATGAGGACCCAGACGAGGAGACGCCAGAGATGACAGTGGGGCATGGACAGACCCGACCACTACGGCGTCGGACCACTGCTGATGGAGTCGATGTATGGGAGCCTATTCCGGAGCCACCTATTTGTTATCCGATGGTAGACACAGATGTTGAGGATGAGACAGAGAATGATGGTGATAGTGAGGAGACTGAGCCTATGGAGGATGAGGAGATTGAGCCCAGTGGGGATATGACAGTAGATGATGCGGGAAGTAGAGTATCAGGAGACGGCTTTGGTGGGACTGGATGGATTTGAGTGAGAGTAGTTACATATGATGATGAGATGTATATAGATAGAGATGCATAGTATAGTGAGTATATCAGTATCTTCAGTATCTGACATATATAGATGCCTAGTACGTATGACGACCGTTTTGATAGAGCGTCCTAGTATGTATTAGGGACTTTTTGCTGTATATATCCCTTTTTGTAAAAGTCCTCGTAAGAGGCAATTTTCATATATATATATGATGATGACCCGAGGGTCTTTTATAAATAAGAGTTTTGTTTTATGTTTTCATATTATGATGATAAATACAAAAAGAGGTTCCCACTAAGAGATGTAATGTTATAGAAGTAATATGATGTTGAGTAAGAACCCTAAGATTGGTGATTTAGAAAAAAACTAGTTTTAAAAGCTGATGTATGTTTTCTTTTTAAGAATGCCGCCAAGAAGAAGATATAGAAATCAAGAAGAGGAAGAGGAGGAACAAAGAGAACCTACGCCACCACCACCCCCTCCACAGCCAGAAAGGAGAATAGAAGAACTCTTTTTGAGGCAAAATCCGCCAACATTAAATGGATCAGGAGATCCCGCTGAAACCGAGGAGTGGATTCGAAGTATGGAGAGAATTTTCAGATTCCTTAGATGTAACGACGCTGAGCGTCTCATGTGTATGTCGTATCAACTTAAGGGATCCGCAGATTTCTGGTGGGAAGCAAAGCAGAAAACCATGACCCCAGAACAAATGGCTGCTCTAACTTGGGAGCAATTTAAGATAGCGCTGTGTGAAAAATATGTGCCGCGAAGCTATCGAAAGAAGAAGGAAACGGAATTTGTAAATCTGAGGCAGGGAAACAAAACAGTCGTTGAGTACGATCGTCTGTTTTGTGATTTGGCTCGATATGCACCATATCGAGTAGATACGGACGAGAAGATGTCAGAGCTGTTTTGCTCTGGACTAAAACAAGAGATACGGGTTGTCTTGGCAAGTCAGAGTGCGCTGTCATATGCTGAAGCTTTAAATCGAGCACTGGACATGGAACTGGCAATGCAGCCAGAAAAGACGAATCAAATTCCTGTGCCTCAGTCGAACCCGAACCCTCAAAGGGGAAATCAACCTTTTTCAGGACAGGGACAGAAAGGAAAGAGGAAATGGGAAGACCGAAGTCAAGAATTTAAAAAGCCATGGCAGTACCAGAATGCACCACCACATTTTCAAAATAGAGATAAGTGACCTTATGCTGGACCTCCGGCAACACCACAAGGACCTCGAGGGATACCACCTTGTCCGAAATGTAACAAGCTACATTTGGGAGAATGCAAGATCGGAACGAACAACTGCTATACGTGTGGAAGGGCAGGACATTATTCTAATCAATGTCCCAATCGTAAGCAAAGTGGAGGCGGAGGGCGACCAAAACAGTTCCAGCCACAGCTTAGGGCTATGGAAGGACATCTACCGTTACCACCGCCACAGCGCCAACAACAAGCTTACCGACCACATCAGGCGGGAAGACGAGCTCTAGCCCCGCAGGCAAATCAGCGACATCACCAGAGAGTGTTCGCACTTGAGCAGAAAGCACCAGAGAAGAATCAAGGAAATTTGACAAGTATAGGCAAGTTGAAAGGAGTGCCTATAGTAATATTATTTGATACTGGAGCTTCGCATTCTTTTATCTCCATTCCGTGTGTGGATACGTTAGAACTGAACGTAGAACCTGCTCCACAACATCTAAGGGTAACCACTCCCATAGGCAAAACTTTTACGGTTTCACGTGTGTGTCCTAACTTAGAATTTAAGTTGGGATCAATACAGCTTAAGGCTAGAAACCTGAGGGTAATGCCTATGTGGCATTTGGACATCATATTGGGAATGGATTGGTTAGAGGAAAACCATGCGACGATACAAAGCAAGGAGAGACGCATATCTTTTCAACCTCCCGGCCAAGAGTCTACCTCTTTTATTGGCATTGAAAGGAAATGGAAAAAGACGCCAATCATCTCAGCGCTACAAGCCAAAAAGCTTTTGGAGAAGAATGATACAACTGCCTACTTTGTATACTTAAATCAAAACGAGGAATCAAAAGCAAACATCGACGACGTGTCAGTTGTGCGGGAGTATCAAGACATTTTTCCTGAAGCTTTGCCAGGGTTACCACCCGATCGGCAACTCGAGTTCATGATCGACCTTGAGCAGGGAGCCGCACCGATATCAAAAGCACCTTATAGAATGGCACCAGCAGAGTTACATGAGTTGAAGCTCCAACTGCAGGAATTGTTGGACATGGGTTTCATTCGACCCAGTGTTTCCCCGTGGGGAGCACCAGTTCTTTTTGTCAAGAAAAAAGATGGCAGCTTGAGGTTATGCATCGATTATCGTGAGTTGAATAAGGTGACGCTGAAAAACAAGTATCCGTTGCCCCGGATAGATGACCTGTTCGACCAACTACAGGGAGCGAAAACTTTTTCAAAGATTGATTTAAGATCGGGATACCATCAATTGAAAATACGGTCAGAGGATATTCCGAAAACGGCATTTCGTACAAGATATGGACACTATGAGTTTATAGTGATGCCTTTTGGACTAACAAATGCCCCTGCCGTGTTCATGGACCTCATGAACCGTGTTTTCCACGAATACTTAGATAAGTTCGTGGTAGTCTTTATCGATGATATCTTGATTTACTCGAGAAGTAAACAGGAACATGAAGAACATCTAAGGATCGTGTTAGAGAAATTGCGAGTTGAGAAACTTTACGCTAAGTTTAGCAAATGCGAGTTTTGGCTCAAGGAAGTCAATTTTCTGGGCCACATAGTTTCTGCAAGGGGAAATGAGGTAGATCCAACAAAAGTACAAGCTGTACAAGAATGGAGATCACCAACTACGCAGCATGAAATACGCAGTTTTCTAGGGTTAGCAGGTTATTACCGAAGGTTCATTGAGGGCTTTTCAAAAATTGCTAAGCCAATAACGCACCTGCTAAAAAAGGATGTCAAGTACGAGTGGACTGACGCGTGTGAGCGAAGTTTCCAAGAATTGAAGAAGAGACTCACCACTGCTCCAGTGCTAGCTGTTCCAAGGGCAGATAAAGAGTACGCTGTCTACACAGATGCGTCAAAGAATGGTCTAGGATGTGTACTTATGCAAGATGGAAAAGTGATAGCTTATGCATCACGACAACTTAGACCACACGAGATGAATTACCCGACGCATGATTTAGAATTAGCAGCAGTGGTGCACGCATTGAAGATATGGAGACATCATCTTTATGGAGTACGATGTGAAATATACACCGATCACAAGAGTCTCAAATATTTCTTTGAGCAAAAGGATCTCAATATGCGACAGAGAAGATGGCTCGAGTTAGTAAAAGATTATGATTGTGGAATTAATTATCACCCTGGAAAGGCTAATGTTGTAGCTGACGCTTTGAGTAGAAGTAATCAAGTAGAATTGGGATTTCTCCTTACCCAGGAAAAGGACTTGATAAAAGAATTTGAGAGGATGAAAATAGAAGTTATATTACCACCACAAACGACAGAGGTTGTATTGGCCACGTTGAGTATTGCACCGGATTTGCGATCAAAGATTATCGCGGCGCAGCGAGAAGATGAGAAAATGGAAAAATTGCGTGTGAAGATTCGAACTGAGAAAATGGAAGGTTATCAAGAAGCGGCAGACAATGCCATCTTATACGAAAGAAGATTGTGTGTGCCTGATAAAGATGAGTTGAAAAATGAAATTTTGAGCGAAGCTCATGACACTCCGTACACCGCACACCCAGGAAGCACGAAGATGTACCAAGATCTGAAAACTCGGTTTTGGTGGGAAGGAATGAAGAGAGAGATAGCAGCTTTCGTAGAAAGATGTTTGGCATGTCAACAAGTAAAAGCACTACACCAAAGACCCTATGGCAAACTACACCCATTAGAGATTCCCGAGTGGAAGTGGGATCACATAGCTATGGATTTTGTCACTGGGTTGCCAAAGTCGAAAAGAGGTAACACAGCCATTTGGGTAGTTGTTGATAGATTGACAAAGAGTGCCCATTTTGTACCTATCTCGATTACTTATGGATCTGACAAGCTAGCTCAGATCTATGTTCGAGAGGTAGTACGACTGCATGGAGTACCGTTGACGATCACATCCGACAGAGATTCCAAATTTACCTCACGGTTTTGGATAAGCATGCAGAAGGAGTTGGGTACTAAATTGAATTTTAGTACAGCTTTTCATCCTCAAACAGACGGACAATCTGAAAGGACTATACAAGTTCTGGAAGATATGATCCGAACTGTTGTGCTGGACAAAGGGACCCAATGGGAACAAGTTTTGCCCTTAATTGAGTTTGCTTATAATAATAGTTTCCAGTCAACTATTAACATGGCGCCATATGAAGCCTTGTATGGGAAGAAGTGTAGATCTCCGCTCTATTGGGACGAGGTAGGAGAAAGAAAGGTACTTGGACCTGAAGCAGTAGAAGAAATGATTTCTACTGTGCGACAGATTCGTCAGAGAATCAAGGAGGCCCAAGATCGTCAAAAGTCCTACGCAGATACTAGAAGAACGGAGATTCATTTCGATGTGGGAAATAAAGTTTTTCTGAAAGTTTCCCCGTCTCGAGGAGTGCATCGATTTGGAGTGAAAGGAAAGCTCAAACCGAGATACATAGGACCGTATGATATACTAGAGAAAGTAGGCCCCGTTGCTTACAGACTTGCGTTGCCACCACACTTCGCAAACGTCCACGACGTTTTTCATGTATCTCAACTGAGGAAGTACGTGTTTGATCCAAAACACGTCATTCACCAAGAAGAAGTATGCCTGGAACCGGACTTGAGCTATGAGGAGAGGCCAGAAGTTATTTTGGATAGGAAGATACAGCAGTTGCGAAACAAATCAATTGCTTTGGTGAAAATCCAATGGAGACACCATGGCCAAGAAGAAGCAACATGGGAACTTGAGCAGAAGATGAAGGAGAAGTACCCCGAGCTTTTTCCCGAAGGTAAATAACGTAAATTTCGGGACGAAATTTTTTTTTAGGGGGGTAGGATGTAACACCCCGCATTTTCCTCTTTTTAAATATTTTGAGATTTATGTTTAAGAGCACTGTGATATAAAAATAAGTTATTGATGAGATAAGATTTTTAATAAGTTGAACTATTATGTTTTCAATGAAGAACTAGTGAATGAAATACTTTGAGGAAATAAAGATGTATAGAGATGAAAGATGTATAGAGATGATGGTTGAACGAGGATGAGGTTAAAGATGTCTTTTCTTTTGATAGTATGTTAGCCGAGTTCTGGCCTTGGAGTTCTGTTTTGGCCTAGGAGTTTGCTATGGCTTGCGAGCTCTGCTCGGGATTCGGGCTCTGGAATGCCATAGGTGAGGCGATTCCTATGGAATTGCCATAGGTGAGGCCATTCCTCTGGAATGCCATAGGTGAGGCGATTCCTATGGAATTGCCATAGGTGAGGCCATTCCTCTGGAATGCCATAGGTGAGGCCATTCCTCTGGAATGCCATAGGTGAGATCATTCCTCTGCCAGACAGAGGGGAAGCCATTCCTCTGCCTTCGTCTGCCCAAACAGAGGGGAAGTCATTCCTCTGCCAGACAGAGGGGAAGCCATTCCTCTGCCTTCGTCTGCCCAAACAGAGGGGAAGTCATTCCTCTGCCAGACAGAGGGGAAGCCATTCCTCTGCATTCGTCTGCCCAAACAGAGGGGACGACATTCCTCTGACAGAGGGGAAGTCTTTCGTCTGCCCAAACAGAGGGGACGACATTCCTCTGACAGAGGGGAAGTCATGCGTCTGCCCAAACAGAGGGGACGACATTCCTCTGACAGAGGGGAAGTCATGCGTCTGCCCAAACAGAGGGGACGACATTCCTCTGACAGAGGGAAAGTCTTTCCTCTGCCCAGACAGAGGGGAAGTCTTTCCTCTGCCCAGACAGAGGGAAAGTCTTTCCTCTGCCCAGACAGAGGGGAACTCATTCCGCTGCCCTGACAGAGAATTCATTCCTCTGCTCTGGCGAGCATTCCTCTGGCGAGCATTTATCTGCTCTGGTGCGGAACTAACTTTAGAAGAGAAAAGTCAAAGCAAGTGGATAAACATAGTTGACGGATAAGATTTTTATGCAAGTGGATAATTAAGCATGTGTTAATTATCCAATACTTGATGGCTAAATAAATGGGGTTATATATATATATAACACCTTTCTCTTTCATCCCCATAACAGACGTCCCTTTCCTCTCGATTTTCTTTCTTTTTCCATCAACACCTGCCATTGTTGGGTATAACTAAAGTTCCATAGATCATTTCTACACCATAGAAAACTCTAAAATCAAGCACAAAACATCATTATCTCCATAAATCAAAAGCTAGAGCGTGATTGAAAGCTTAGTTTCCAGAAGGATGAGTTATACTGTTTTCTTCAAAATCATAGAGTAAGCCTCTAAACACATGAATCTACTTATATTTAAGCTTTATGAGTATGTAGATGAAGGATCAAAGCATGAAAACAACTCCTAATTCAAGTTGGTAATTTTCGAAGATTATTAGGGTTGGTAGTCGTCTAAAATTTTGTCGTCTTCTAACTTTAAGATGGAGAGTATATGCATGCTATTAAGATGTTAATTATTGGTCTTTGAATGAAAAGCATGATTTGATTTTGAGATATGATTTATAAAGGTGTTAGGTTGTGAGATGTTGGAAAGTTGAAGTTCATGAAGAAAGTGAGGAGTTGAGTAGGGAAATGAGCCTATGAGATTGTGTTATGATAGTTGGTGGATTAAAAATGATGATTAGAAATGTTTGATAACGATTATGATGAATTGGTTTGACAAGAAAATAGAGTATGCTTGGCTATATGTTTAGGATGGACTAGTTAATGAGTTAATTGGCTAGCTTTTAAGCTACTGACTTGATTGTTTTCGACGGGGTTTTTGACACCCAAAAATCTTGAAAATTTTATGGTAAGTATATATAAGTGTTAGGAACGTTCATGTAAAATTTGAGGTCATTTGAACATCGTCGGATAACCTTTTAAATTATAAGTCTCCAACTGCAACTTTCTACCGAAAGTGTGGAAGAAACAGATACTAGAGTCACTTTTCCAGTCGCTTTTCGTGAGTTTATGGTATCCAAATTTTTATATGAACGAGATGAACATGTTAGCTAGCTACCCATAAAATTTTAAGTCTTTTTGACAAGATCTACTATTTTTCTAAAATCAAAACTTTCAGTTGCACAAAACTGTCAAAAATGGTAGACTGTAGGAAAATGGTCATATCTTTTAAACCACAAGGAATTTTGCAACCTACTTTTTTTTAAATAAAACTACACGTTAAGAGGTTTCAAATGATATGAGTCCCAAACCCAGAAGAGTTCCGAGGTAAAGCAGTTTATTACTTGAATTTGGGACAGAGTATATGAAGTCAAGTATGGTCTTTCACTAATTACACCTACTTTGATCTAGTAAATTGCATGTGTTAATGGTGATAACTATACACCTTAGTAATTCATAAAAAGGCTAATGGAGTATATATATATGTTTATATATGTATATAGATGTAATACTTTTCCGAGATAAATATACTTAACCAAATTCGGTTCTCTTGAGAGATTTAACCACATGGTGAAGTCATTAAGCATTATGCGAATTATCAGATATTTGTTAAAGAATGTGTTATAACCTCACAACTTTAGTATGTGATTGATAGATGGGTTTGAGTGTTTAGGAGTCGTTCCTTAATGAACTAATTAGACTTAAAATTTGGTGATGCATTGGAAATAAAAATGATGAATATTTAGAATTTATTATAAGAAAGTTTTGTTACGAAGAGTGATTAGTTACAAGGGAGCAAAGGAAGACTACTACTTAGATAAGAATAGTAAACCTAGTGAGGATTTGTCTAATTGACGTTTACTTTATTACATGATCGTCTATGCCAACGATGATATCTGAAGACGCGAGTCAAGGGCATAAGTAGGATTTCTCCGAAGTACAAGTACCAAAGCTAAGATTTCCAGGTGGGCATTACTTTCTAATACCTCTATTACAGGCTTTCTAAATGATGATTTTGATGATGTCTATAAGTTTTAAGATGATAAATTGATGTTTGAACTAATTAACTTGCCGAATTTTGATGACGACGAGCCTGTATGTTACCCTCTACGGATGAAACGATTTCGGGTCCTGCCAAAGGCGGGATTATGTACACGGAGGTAACTGTGAGCTGTATACCGGGTTGGCCGGTCAGAAATGACCGTGAGCCGACTGTCAGGTCGGCCGGTTACGGTGCTTGAGAAGGAGGCCTACTTCTCAGTACCATGATGATGATAAGTTGTAGAAGTGGTACTACATGCTAAGTATTTATGACTGCAGTCTATTTTTCATTACTTTATGATGCTTATAATTTATCAATTGCTTACACAGGTTCTTTTAAGTAAAACCCCTGTGTGATGTATAAATGGCAAGTTAATTGTATAACTCTAAGAGTGAGATTGTTTATTTTCGGCTTATGTCCACTGAGTATTTTATACTCAGCCCTACATGTATTTCTAAATGTGCAGGATGAGCAAGGAGAGAGATTGGGGGATCGCTGGAGGGCTGTTGTTCATAGACGACCTTTTTAGTACCGTATTTTACTCATATACAGTAGTGTGATTAGTTGAAGACTAGCTATGAACTTAATTAGGATTGTTACTCTCAGCTATATGTCTTCATACATATAGTCTGATCACGTTTTGTTGTGCTACCCTGAACATTATGAATCATTGTAAATATTTAACTATACTCCCTTTGTTTTCGTTGACTAGAACCTTAACACATTTAAATGTATGAAGCCGACCATGTTTCTATTTAGTTTGATGATATTTTATTGCTTTAACTTGAATTATTAGTAACTTCCGCTTGATGAGTCTTCTAGTTCACTTGTTTTTACCCTATCTTTTTATTAGTCGTATCGATACCCAATCTACGCTATCACTGGCTAGATGTCGGGCTGCGACAGGCGGCCACGGAAAGCTCTCTCGAAGACGAAAAAGTCATATTTCTGGGCGAAATACGATTTGAGGACGTTTGAGGCTTCAAACGAAGGCTTGAAGCTGACTGACCTGTTCAGCGACAGATTGACGAATTCTTAGGAATTCTTCAGGTATTTTCTAACTCCAACGTGCAGTTGTTAAATTCATAGGAGCATGTTAGGATTAATCGTTGTATGATAAATTAATAATAATCCAAGAAACGATCATCGGGCAAACGGAGCATTAATTCAGTTTAATATTCCTTCAATGTCCGCGTGGGGATAGCCTCAACCCATTTGGACACGTAATCTACAGCAAGTAAAATATATTGAAACCCATGCGAAGTAGGAAATGGCCCCATGAAATCAATGCCCCACACATCGAAAATTTCGACAATTAATATGCTTTGGAGAGGCATCTCATTCCTGCGGCCGATATTCCCTACTCTCTGACACCTATCGCATGCAAGAGTGAAAATGTGTGCATCTTTAAAAATGGAAGGCCAAAACAAACCTGATTGAAGAATTTTATGTGCTGTTTTCTGCCCCCCAAAGTGTCCACCACAATGATCTTTATGGCACATTTTCAACACTTGTTGTTGCTCCTCTGCCGGCACACACCGTCGAATGACATCATCCTTTCCGAGCTTGAAAAGGTGAGGAATCTTCCAATAATAGTGCCTGCATTGAGCTAAAAATCTCTTTCTATCCTGCGATGTCAGCTCAGGTCGTAGAATACCACAAACTAAGTAATTGACAATATCAGCATACCAGGGCTCGACGCTCGCAGGGCTGGACTGAGCAGCGCTGAGTTTGGCAAGGCTGGCAGAGGTGATCTCGGCAGAGCTGGCCAGAGCAGAGCTGGCTGCGGCAGAGCAGAGCTCGGCAGCTCTGGCTTGGGCAGAGCAGAGCTCGACAGAGCTGGCCAGGGCAGAGTTGGCTTCGGTAGAGCAGAGCTCGGCAGTGCTGCACTTGTCAAAGGTTAATGCATATGTATGCTCAAAAGGAAAAGATTCAGGGATGCAATTAAGACTCGAGTCTATCAGATTATTATCCAAGCGGGAAAGGTGGTCAGCTACATGATTGTCACTCCCTTTCCTATCCCTGATCTCTACATTAAACTCTTGCAACAGTAAGACCCAACGGATTAGACGAGCTTTAGCTTGAGGTTTAGTCATCAAATATCGAAGCGCAGCATGGTCACTATGGACAATAACCTTAGAAACAATGATGTAGGCTCGAAATTTATCTAAGGCAAAGACCACAACAAGCATCTCTTTTTCAGTAATGGTGTAATTTACTTGTGCACTATTCAGAGTTAAACTAGCATAGTAAATCACACGTAACATCCTATCCACACGCTGACCTAGCACCGCTCCTACAGCAGAGTTAGACGCATCACACATGATCTCAAAGGGCAATGACCAATCAGGCGCAATCACCACCGGGGCAGAGCTCAACTTAAGTTTTAATGTTTGAAAGGCATGCATGCAAGAGTCATCAAAATTAGAAGGAACGTCCTGAGCTAGCAGTTTGCATAGAGGTTGACTAATTTTAGAGAAATCTTTAATGAAACGCCGGTAAAAACTGGCGTGACCTAAGAAACTCCTAATTCCCTTGACATCAATAGGGGGCGGCAACTTTTGGATTACCTCCACCTTAGCTCTATCGACCTCTAGTCCATGCTTAGACACCACATGACCCAAGACAATACCACGTGTAACCATAAAATGACTCTTTTCCCAACTCAAGGTTAGGCCACTTTCAATACACCTTTGCAACACTACATCAATCTTAGTCAAACAATCATGAAAGGACTGCCCAAAAACCGAAAAATCATCCATAAAAACCTCCACGAATTTGCCAATCATGTCAGAAATTATGGACATCATGCATCATTGAAATGTCCCGGGTGCATTGCACAGCCCGAATGGCATCCTCTTCCATGCAAACGTCCCAAAAGGTGTGGTGAAGGCAGTTTTGACTTGATCTTCCGGCGCGATTGCGATTTGGTAGTAACCTGATAAGCCATCAAGAAAATAATAAAAATCATGCCCTGCTAAGCGATCTAACATTTGATCAACAAAAGGAAGATGAAATTGATCCTTTTTGGTGACGGCATTGAGTTTCCTGTAGTCGGCGCACATCCGTCATCCCGTGGTAGGACGCGTCGATACCAACTCCATCTTGTCATTGCGCACAACCGTCATTGTAACACCCCGTACTTTTCCTTATGTTGTGAGGTAGTGTCTTAACACTATTGAGAGTACTGAGATGTCGAGATGCGAGACTACTTTTTTTTTTTATGACCAGATAAGACAGATTGTCTTTTTAATAGAGATATGAGTGGACAAACCAATGATAGAGTTAGAGTGAAGAGATTTAAGAAATGAGTTGAGTTAGAGATACTGATTGAATTGAGTTGAGATTTTATTTTATTTCCGACTACCGGGAATAGAATTACCGGATACCGAGTTATCAGAGATTTACTGTCCTATTAAGAAAATAGGAATAATGAGTTTGACATAGAGTCGAGGAAGAAAGAGTGAGAACCTTGATGAAAAGAGTCGGTCAGAGAGACGTCTAGTTTGTTTGTGTTTGCCGACTGCTTTGACGTGATATTATGTGAACTTACGTGACTAATTGATTATGTGATTTTTGTTACGTATGTCTTTATGAGCAAATTATTATATTTTTTTATTTGAGGACTTTAGCGCTTGGAATTTTGATTAAGTTTTCAAAGCAAGTGCGGTTTATTTTTACCGAGAAATCGAATGATGTCGGTTTATGGAAATTTTTCCAAGCATAATATTTTTTTTTAAATTATTTTTCCTACGAAGAGGAATATTATAATTGAGTGAGTGCACTAATAATAGTGCTATAATTATTATTTTGGTCACATGAATAATTATACTATGGTATTTTATTAATGAGTGACATTTCCATAGTTATTGTGATTTTTATTTAATCACCCTTCTCACACTTTATTTTAATTTCACTACCATATGTTATATGCCTTAAATGACTAAGTATAGAGTTTGAGAGAGTAGAGATTGAGAGTATATTATGGAGAGTGTAGAGATTAGAGAGAGATTAGAGAGAGAGAGATCATCCATTAATTGCAAATATTCTCCAAGATTTGGAAATCTCCTTTAAAGATCACAAGATCAAATTCAATCTTGCAAAGCCAAACCTCTCTCTCCCTCACTACAATTTTCGGCCATCATCTCTCTCCCTCACACACATTTTCTCCCAACACACACTCATCTTCTCCATTTATCAATTCCACCATTTTCCTCCATTGATGGAAACCTTCGAAGCTTCCTAAAATATTACCAAACACTTCAAATCACTCTAATATCCTCCATAAACCTATTCTATCCACTTATAATCAAGAAAATCCTTGAAGAAGAAGCTCCAAAGTAGAGTGAGAAAGTGAGAATTTTGGTGAGAACTTGGGTAAGTGGCCATGTTTTTTTTAAATTCTTGCTTGAAGGATGTTGTGTGAGTGTATTCTTGAAAGATGAAGCAAGAAAATCACCCCTCCCTATTTTCCATAATTTTCGAAAAAAAGGGTCTCCATCCCTTCAAAAATTTTTCTTTTTCTTTTCTTGATTTGGGGTGAAAAATGAGAGTTATGTGATGTGTATTGATGTTTGATATATGTTGTGAAATATGTGTCTTGAGATGTGAAACTTTGATGGAAGTTAGTTTACCCAAAAAGGGGAACTATAGAGTCAATGAGTTAAATGATGAATTGATGAGGTAAATGAGTCTATGAGATGTATATGATGATTATTGATGGAGTAATTTGAGTATATGATGTCAATTGGAGTTTTTGATGTGAGTTAGTTTACTAAAATTAGGGATATGTGTATACATGCCCTTATTGGTGAATTGATGGTTTTGATGTGGGATTAATTGGTTAAAAATGAAAGATCTATAAGTTGATTAAAGATTTGTGTGTGTTTGTAAAAAAAAATTTCAAAGAGTTAGTTTAGTAAAAATTAGGACTTTCTAGTCTATGTGTTATTTAAGTGGTTTTGCTTGAGATGTATGTTTTTAAGCATGATAGTAGTATTTTTGTATATTTGATTAAGTCTATTGTAGGCTAAATAAAATTTTGGCTTATTTTAGTTTGTATGAAATTTTGAGTTTTTATATGATGTGAGTTTGATGCTTTATAAAATAAGGTTTAATTGCTCTATGATCATTATGAGAACTTTATCCTTGTTTGTTGAGAGTTTTATGTTGATACATGGATTTTCTATAAAATCTAGTTTATATGATAAAAAGAGAGTAAATATGTGAATAATGAGTTATATGATGTAAATGATCATATTTGAGTATTTGAGAAATTTCGAGCATGATATTGAAAAGGAATTTGTTAGATACGTTCGTTGAAATGTTTTCTATGAGATTTGAGTTGATGATGAAAGACAAGAGTCGAGATTGTATATTACGAGTATTTTGATGTATTTGAATGTTTTTAAGTGCTTTAAGTGCTTAAAATGAGTTTTGATGAGTTTGCATGGTTTAAATGTTGAGTTGAGCATGTTTGCTTGTGTGTATGATTCGGAGTCATTTTTCACGACGCACTGACATACTGTTTTAGAGGGGTTCTTGATACCCAAACACCCTGAAAATTTTATGGTAAGTATATTTGAGAGTCTTGAGAATACCAGGAAAATTTCAAGTCATTTGGACTTCGTTTGCTATTTTTATAAAATGTAAAACTAAAACTGCTACGTTCTGCCGAATTGTTCGCTGAGTAGCCAATAGAGTCATCGTTTCCAGTAGCTTTCCTTAGCATTCTGGAACCCAAATTTTTATGGTTGAGACCTGAGTGTCTTAGCTAAGTTACCACAAAATTTCAGATCGTTTTGACAACGTTTACTATTTTTAAAAAATCAAACTTTTCGATTGCTAAAAACTGCCGAATATGGTAGACTGTAGTAAAACAGTCATATCTCCTAAAATACTTGGAGGTTTTGATCCTACTTTTTTTTAAATGAAACTAGACTCAAATAGGTTTCTTTTGGTATAAGTTACGACCCCAGGAGAGTTCTGTACAGAGTCTGGTGAGGTTTTAAAGTTGAGTCAGTGCAGAGTAAAGCTTGTTTTCGACTTGTCTATGTGTGTTTTTAATATGCTTAAGTGTTTATACTTGTTTATGTGCTTGTTTGCTATGAGTTTGAGTCGAGTTGAGAGTTAAGTCGAAAATTGGACGTGTGAATCCTTAGAAGCCGAGTATACCTAGGGATTGAGTTATAACGGGTAAATAGACGTTGAGTGAGAAGTTAAAGTAAAGAAGAGATTGGATTTGGAAATTGAGTTCTGACTAAGGTTTGTTTTATCACATGAACCTTCGATGACGATGACGATGTGATGATGACATATGAAGGCCCGAGCGAGACGAAGAAGTAAGTTGCCTGATTTCTTTCCAGAATAAGCGAAGGACTTCAGGTGGGCAATATTTTGAGTATACATATATCATACGAGCTTTCGAAACTGTTTTGATGATGTTATGAATTTATCAAATGCTTTGAGATAAATGATATTTGAGAACTGTTTGACTTGCCGATTTTTGTTGATAATGACTTGTGTGTTACCCTCTACTGAGACGAATTCGGTCCTGCCACAAGCGGGATTTTGTGCACAGAGGTGACTGTGAGCCGTCTTCGGGTCGGCCGGTCACGGTACTTGAGAGGGAGGCCTACTTCTCAGTACCTTTGATAATAACGAGTTGTAGATGTGGTGCATACATGTTGAGATCTTTGACTGCAGTCGTTTCTTTATGATATCATGATTATTAAAACTGCTTACACAGGTTAATTTACGCTAAATTTATTCCTGTGTATTGCTGAGATGGGGCAAGTTTCAAACCTATAGCTCTAAGAGCACATTTCTTGTTTTTCGGCGTTTGCTCACTGAGTATTATGTACTCATGCCCTGCATGTATTTCTAAATGTGCAGGCTAAGCGAGGAGCGAGATTGGTCTGGTGCTAGTGGGGGAAACGTTTCAATCGATGTAATTATGTTTTCGTATTGCCTTCATGTTAATAGAGTCTTGAGGATTGAGATACTTTGTTTTCTTTTGAAATCAAGCAATTTACTCACGGTTATGTGTCTTCATACATGTAATCGATTCGCCTTTTGCTGCGATACTCTGCATTTTATGATTCCTTATGAAAAATGAGCTATACCCGTTTTGTTTTTGTTCGTGAAATTCCTGATAATTAAAAAGTTATAACGACGTTGACGATTTTACCCTTGGGTTCATTTATGATGATTTTCCTTAGCATGCTTTGATGCAAGCTTCCGCTTGATGTTCGACCTATTCTTCTTATCTTTTATTCTTTTAAAAATAGTCGTATCGATACTCGTACCCCACTATCACTAGTGTCGGGAATCGGGCTGCGACAGTCATTCCTCCTTTCTTTGGCACGACATGCACTGGGCTCACCCACTCACTATCGGCGACAGGGTAAATAATCCTTTCGGCAAGTAGCTTAAGGATCTCCTTTCGCACGACCTCCATCAGAGCAGGGTTTAATCGTCGCTGGGCGTCTCGCTTGGGTGCAGCTCCCTCCTCGAGGTTGATCCTGTGCATGCATGTGGCAGGACTAATGCCACATATATCTCCTAGGCTCCATCCCAGTGCTGCTTTGTTTCTCTTCAACACCTCGAGTAGTGCTGTTTCTTGCTCTATAGTTAGAGTAGACGAGATGATGACTAGCTTCTCTTTTCCTTCTTCTAAAAATATGTGCTTGAGATTAGCAGGGAGTTCCTTCAGTTCCAGCGCTGGTCTCTTGGTTCCCATCTGTTCATCAAGGGGCAGCTCGGTATGGCCTGGCAGCACTGAGCTCGGCAGGGCTGGTTGGGCAGCTCTGAAGGGCAGAGCTAGCTTCGGCAGTTCTGGCATCGGCAGAGCTGGCTGGGCAGCGCTGAACTCTTTGGCTTCCCTAGCTAATTCCTCCATGTCGGCAGATCCAGCGCAAACTTCCACGCATTCCTGCTCCTGTAAAAATACCTTCTCAACCAAGCCATTAATAGCATCTATATATAAGCATTCATTCATAAAGTTAGCAGAAGGCATAGCCCGATTTTCATGCACCAAGAAAGACACCGACTCCCCCAACACTGTCATTTTAATAGTTCCATTTTTGACATCAATCAACGTGTTAGTGGTCGCCATAAAGGGTCTTCCTAATAGCAGAGTGTGATCTCTACCATTCTCGTGCACATCCCCAATCTCAAGTACAACAAAATCAACGGGCACTATCAAATCCCCGACTCTAACTAGGATGTCCTCTACTATACCACGGGGATACCTAACGGACCTATCAGCAAGTTGGAGGCACATGCGAGTAGATTTCAAATTACCTAACTCTAATTGTTGAAAAATAGAGTAAGACATCAAGTTAATCCCAGCCCCCAAATCTAACATACCCGTGGCTTCTTTACCATTTCCCAAACCAATATTAATCACAAAATTACCTGGATCGCGCTGCTTGGGTGGCAAAGATTGCTGCATGATTGCGTTTGCAACTTCGGAGACCAACACCTTCTCATTGTCACCGAACCTTCTTTTGTTGGATGCCAATTCCTTGAAGAACTTTACATATGCAGGCACATTTCGGATTACATCAAGAAGAGGCAAATTCACATTAACCTTGGCAAACATATTGTAGAATTCCTCAAACTGTCGGTCCTGCTTCTCATTTCTCAATCTGTTCGGAAAAGGAACCGGTGGTCGATAGGGTGAAGTAGCTTTGTGGAGCTTGACCTCTTTCGCTTTCTCTCCTTCCTTTTGATGGTCTGCCTTCTCTCCATCAATCGGGCTGGTCAGAGCGAAGCTCGGCAGCTCTGGTCTGGGCTGGGCAGAGCTCGGCAACTCTGCTCTGGTAAAGGCAGAGCTCGGCTGCTCTTCTCTGGTGAAGGTAGAGCTCGGCTGCTCGTCTCTGGTGAAGGTAGAGCTCGGTTGCTCTGCTCAGGTCTGTGCAGGAACATCCACTTTGTTATCCACCATCTTACCATTGCGAAGAACAGTGACAGCTTGAGCCTGGTGAGTTTGCATGGACAACGGCGCCAAAAATTGACTCAACCTAGAAACACCTCTAAGTTGACTTGCAATAGAACAAAGACATCCTAGTGATGGTAAGTTGACCCAGTGTCATCTCTCAAGGAAAGTCTTTAAGGGCTTTTAGTAGTATCGTAGGAAAAAGCAATAAAAGAAAGCAGTAAAGAGTTTGATTTTAAAAACTGAAACTTAAACTTAAATTAAACTTTACTTGAATTTAAACTTAACCTAGGCAAGAATTTAAGCAACTCAAATTAAACCTAACTTAAGAAATTAAATACTTGTAAATTAAAAACCAAATAATCTAGGCGTGAAACTAAAGTGCATAATTTAAATTGCATAATTAAAAAGAAAGCATAAACATGAACGAAAAACGTAAACATGATTAAACAGAAATAAATTGAATTGAAATACGAAATACCGTAAAATCCTTGAACGTGTAATTGTGTCACTCAATCACAATCCAAGAATAAACTTAAAAACTAAATTGAAACCTAACAATTAAAATCAACAACTATGAAAGCAATTAAATCCTAAGCTTCGGATGCCAACAGATCTCAAAGATGGCGTCTAAAACTAGGGCAAAGTATGATATTTACAATGAAAAGTATGGCCCTATTTATAGACTTCAAATCCCTCTTGATCACTATGGAAGTTGCCATGCAAAGTAGAATTCTAAAGGCAAAATAATCGTGCAAGATAAGGCAACTTCCAGCTGTGACGCGCGTTGCAAGTCATCTCCATTCTGGCCGAATTCGCGGCTCTCGCCAGAGAAACGGCTTCCGCTCTGGCGCACTTGTCTGCTCTGACTCTCGGTTTCTCTGGCGATTGACTTCGCTGCTCTGGCATTCGGTTCCTCTGGCTTCTTGATTTCTCTGCTCTGGCTAGTTGACTTCGCTGCTCTGGGATTCGATTTCTCTGGCTTTTCATTTCTCTGGCTTTTTGATTTCTCTGCTCTGGCCTTTTGATTTCTCTGCTCTGGGCTTTGATTTCTCTGCTCTGGAGATGTCAGCTCCGCTCCTCTGGCACTCCGCGGATTTCTCTGCCTAGTGATTTCTCTGACTAGTGATTCATCTGCTCTTATATGTTCATTTCTCTGGCGAGTGATTCCTCTGGCGAGACTTCGCTGCTCTGGATTGGTTCCGCTGCTCTGGCTCTGGAGCATTTCTCTAGCTTCCCATTTCGCTGCTCTGGCATGCGGGGCTTCGCTTCTCTGACATGCCAGAGTATGCACAAAAACGTAATTCTTAGTCCAAACTCTCCAAACTTTGCACTCTTCATCTCGAAAACCTAAATCTCCTGCAAAGCATAAAATACACCATAAAATGCACCAATTTCCAGAAGATTTATCTTAAAATATGCACATGCAAGCCCCTAAAATTAGAACAATTAGGCATAAATCACTGTTGTTCTTCGTGGGGTACGTCATTTTGACGTTGTAATCGTTTTTCACCACGAGAAAATCCGTGGTAAGATTAGAATTTCAATTGTTTTGTTTTTCGGTTGTAATCTGTAATTTGTGGAAAACGAGGCGAAGACGACGACGATCAGACTGGAATAACGGAGGACGGATTGGAGTTAAGATCCACGGAGGTAAGTTTGCGCCGGGAGGCGGCGTGCGCCGCAGGCGCGCCGGGCGGAACTTTTGCGCGTGCCCGTGCACTGCTGCGCGCGCGCCTTGGGCTGGTGAAACTTACCAGGTGTCGTGTGAGAGGCGGCACAAATCAGGGCGAGGCGGGGCGAAGCTGGGTGAGGCGGGGCGAGGTAGGACGAGGCGGGGCGAGGTAGGACGAGGCGGTGTGCAGGGGCTGCGCGCGCCGAGGGCTGCTTGCGTGCGCGTCGTGCGCTGCGCGCCTGGTCAGGCGCTGTGCGGCCGCTACTGCCGACCTGCTGCATGTGCGCGAGGACTGCCGAGGCTGCCGAGCCGAGGCTGCTGTTGCCGCGCCAAGCTGCTGCTGCTCGCGCCGGGCTGCTGCCACCGCGCCGGGGCTGCTGCTGCCGCGCTGACCCGGCTGCTGTCGAGGCAAGGAGGCGGCGGCGCCTAGGGTTCCCAAACCCTAGGTGGCGCATCTCAAACCCTAGGGGGCCCAAACCCTAATTCCCTACACGGGCTTGATGGAGATGTTCGGGCCGAGTTTTACTTTTGTTTACAAAATGTAATAGTTTAGTGTTGGGATTCCACGAATGGGTCACGAAGAACTTTATTCTTTTAATTCTGTTCTTTGCATGTCGTGGTGTTAATCCTTTATGCTCCTTGCATGCTATTTTTGTCTTTGCTTGTTAATATATGTTTATTAACTGCGCTTAGACAAGCATGCTAGGTTTATCATTTTCTTAAGCATGTTTTAGAATTCTGCGAGCATGTTTTACATGTTGCGTTCTAGATAAACATGTTTAGGATTATGTGTTGAGCATGATCAAACCTTTTGAAAGAAAAAGACTAAGCTGTATTAATAATTTTATAGATGATTAAAAATTATTTAGATTGCCACAAGCGGTCTCTAGACAAAGTGATTGGCGATGTGAGTAAACGTCCACACAGCGTGGCTTACTTCATGTTTGTTCTTTCATAAGTTTGTCAGATGAGGTTTCTATAAAAATATTTAAATCCATTAAAGTAGTGGGAGTTATGCAGTAAACGTCCACACAGCGTGGCTTACTCGTATAATTTTTCACGAGTACTTTAGAGGATGAAATTAAATAAGATAACTAAGAAATTAAATTGAATGCGGCATGGTCCGAGTGAGTATGTCAAATTCGAGAATTTAATTTCAAAGTTAAATTGTGGTTATTTCTTATTAATTTTTATTCTTAAAATTATGTAGACCTCCACATGCGGTCTCTAGACAAAGTGATTGACAATGTGAGTAAACATCCACACAGCGTGGCTTACTTCATGTTTGTTCTTTCATAAGTTTGTCAGATGAGGTTTCTATAAAAATATTTAAATCCATTAAAGTAGTGGGAGTTATGCAGTAAACGTCCACACAGCGTGGCTTACTTGAGTAATTTTCACAAGTACTTTGGAGAATGGAATTAAATAAGATAACCAAGAAAATTAAATTGAAAGCGGCATGGTCCGAGTGAGTATGTCAATTTCGAGAATTTAATTTTCAAGGTTAAAATGTGGTCATTGCTTAGATATCATATCAAGTACAATGTACAACTCCCCGAGGAGTCCCTTCTTGATGATGATATGGTCTAGTTAAGGTGCCAACTATTAATTTCCTTTGTCAAAAGGTTAAGTTGACATGGATGGAAATTAAATGACTATGTGAATAGTCTGGTTGAGGAGTTCGTGTGTAAACGTCCACACAGTGTGGCTTACTCATGGAATTCTTTGAGTGGTTGGAGGTTTCATTAATATTGTTTTATCAAAAGGTTACAATATTATTGTTACGAATTATGTGCTTTATGTTCGTTACTGTTTATTTATTCTTGCACAAAGTCTTTTAACCGGTCCACATATATAAAATGGAAACGCAGTTTTGGATTTTTTATCTTTATCACAAACTAACACAATTTTTGTGTTGCTTAGTACTCCACGTTCTTATGGTCCGAACAATAGTCAACTGATGAGAAAAAGGAATTACATAAAAGGTGGCATAAGACGAATAATGTGGCTATATGCTATATTATGAGTATAATGTCATAAACCTTGTAGCTCCAACATCAGGGCATGGACGATGCTATTAGCATCATGCTGAATCTCAAGAAAGTGTTCGGAGAGTCGGACTGAGCTGCTCATTCAAATTTGATGAGAGTAATCTTGTTATTTTTATGAGTGAGCACAGCTCAGTGCACGAGCATGTCATGCAAATTTTGACGGACTTGACTTGCTCAGTAGGAGTATCGACGGTGAGGCAAAAGTTGATATTATCCTGAACTCTCTTCCCAAGTCTTTTAATTAAGAACTTCCGCCTCAATGTTGTTATGAGCAAGAAAGATAATGCTTCCTTTGAGTTGTTGAATGCTCTAGTTACGGCTAAGGAAGTTGTGGGAAAGAGATGTGCAAGCACTTGTTATTGCCAAAGGAGAGCCATCTTCTTCGTCGAACGACAGGAAGAAGAAGGGTCCAAGGGGCAAGAAAGACAAGGGAAATAGTGGGAGTAGTGGTGTGATAAGATTGAGTATTGGAGATTTTTTCTTTCAATACTCAAGGTAAAGGGTTAAGGTACTTCACTTGCTATAGTAACTGAGACATATCATCTCATTTTCTACTCAGTTGTGAGTAGTGGATAACGAGAGAAACTGATAATGATTGTTACACCTTGCATGGCTTTTTATAAGCTGACAATGAAGGTGAGAAGTGATGAGATGATTGTCTTCGTAGGCAACGTGAATAGAGTCGCAGTTGTTGCAATTGAAGACTTGTCTTTAAGTCCTAAAGACATAGTTTAGTTTTTGAGAGTTCCTTATCATGTTCTAAAATTTTGAATAGATGGATCTTATGTCATTTTTGATAGTGGTGTTTCTATCATAAAAAATGACAAAGTTGTCTATTCTGGTATTTTGAACATCTCTCTTCATAATATAACTTGTCTACAAAATACCTTTATATTGCATTTACATCATCGAACAAAAGAAAGAGAAAAGTTAAGGCTAATCTCTCATGAGGATCTTACACATATATTGATACCCTAGAAATAGGTCACATCTATCTTAACAGGATCCAAAGGCTCGTGTCTAAATAAGTACATTGGATTCAATCCAGGTTGTACTATTTCGAACCTGCGAATCCTGTATAGAGAAAAAGATGGAGACCAGGTCATTCATGGCAAAGAGGATAAAGGGCCAATAATGTGTTAGGAATGATCTTTTATGATTCATTGTCAGTGTTTGGGATTCCAACCCAGTTTACTACACCGTGTAATCTCTATATAAAATGGTGTGGTGGAGAGAAGAAATAGGTCACTCTTGGAAAAATATGTTCGATGATGAGTTATGTATCTTTGCAATTAGTCCTAAAGAATCAGAGGTGGTTATTAGCAATGACACATGATTCTTAGAAGTGGACTATGGGAGTAATCACTAATCCAAGTCAGATAGTGTGCTTCAAGAAATTGAAGACATTAGACAGGCGATTCCATCACCCAAGCCAAGTGTGCAAGAGTTTTGTACCACAAGACACTGCACGCACTGTTGACACACATGTGCCACCACAGATCCATTGTAATGGGAGGGTTGTGGCACAACCCGATCGATTTATGTTCTTGGGAGAATCTTTGGATTCAGTCCCTGGTAGTGAATATAAGAGAATCGACCCAGATATCTACTTGGAATTAGTGGAAGACGAGAATGTAGATTCCTGGCACGCCTCAATGGAGAAATCCATTAAGAATATGGGTGTATACTAGAAAATCTTGCTACCAAAAGGCAGTAAAGCCTTAGGTTGTAAGTGAGTATACAAGATAATGACAGACCCGAATGAGCAAGGTCATAGTTTTCGAAGCTAGACTGGTGGCGAAAGGTTATGCCCAGTGTAAGGGTATAGGTTATGATATTTTCGCCAGTGCCATGCTCAGAACATTCGGATCATTTTACCCATAGCAGCTCACTTAAACCATCGAGGTCTGGCAAATGGATGTCATTTATATTACCTTGAAAAAGGTAAGGACAGCCATGTGCAACAACCTGAAGTTTACGTGAGGGAGGGAGAGAAGCATCTCGTGTCATCGGTGATGTGGTTTATCTTGCATTTTATGTAGATAATATCCTCCTAATTGGCGACAATATGGAGCTATTGTCAAGACATAAAGTAATGGTTATCCGAACAGTCTCAGATGAAAGACTAAGGAGGTACAGTATACGTCTCTGTGATCAAGGTTATGATCACTAGAAAAGGATGTTGGGCTTATCTCGAGTGTCTTACATTGATACCGTGAATGCTCGTTTTAGTATGAATACTGCCAAGAAAGGATTGCTACTTTTTAGATATGGCGTTCCTTTATCTAAAGACTATGTCTTAAGATGTCTGTTGAGGTTGAGGAAATGAAGGCAGTATTCTACGTTTCCGCAATAGATAACTTCATCTATGGATTACTATGTACGAGATCTTATATTTGCTATGCAGTTAGCATGGTTGTAAGATATCAGTATAGTCCTAGTTAAGGACACTGAACTGTGGTAAATTATATTCTCAAGTCCATGACTAGAGAATAAGGATAATTTACCAGTTAGACAGTTTAGTTCCTTTTTGGATTATACGATTTCGGATTTCCAGGCTGACCGGAACAAAGAATAATTACCTCGAGCTATGTGTTTTTCTTGGGAGGTAAAACCTTTTGTTTTGACCACTACCTCCAGGATCTAAGGGTGATTCCTAATTTGCGTGAGAGCATCACCTTCGTGAAACCTCAAGTGCAGTTGCTAACTCTAAGGAATCTAAGAACCACAAGGGGTCAAACACATGGAAAGTAAGTACCAAGTTATACTATTATTCGTAAATCGAGGTTTTGTGCTCATAGAATAAATTCTCACATATTGGAATAACCTACTCATCTTTTCACAAAAGGCTTATCGCAAATGGTCATTGAAAGATGGGAATGCGATTGATGTCACCCACTTAGGAAACTTTAAGTATAAGTGGGAGAAGTGTTAAGTGATTGATAAATAGATGCATTGTATACTAAAAGTTTGCTTTAGTATAAGTGAGAGATTGTTGGATTTGTATACTGAAAGCAAGAACGTTTTATGCTTGTATACAATGTTTCCTAAGTTCACTATCCAATCTCCTATTTGATTGTGTTCATGATTGCATATGTATGTTCTCTATCTCTATACAAGTAGATTATATGGTGTGTTGTAGATCACAGAAGACCATATAATTGGATTAACCTTAAGAGATATAATATGATCACAGCCGAGATTACTTTAGGACGAGTCATCGGTTTAGGCTGCGGAATAGATGGAAGTAGTTTGTCTTGACTACTTGTCTATACTGGTACGTCATAACATATTGATAGGACCACAGTGAGATGTATTCTTCTATCTGACTTAAGTGAAGAATCAAGATCTCGGTGACTTAATAAAATCTTAATACTAATAAGATTTCGAATATATATGTTAATTCGTGTATCACTTTGATTTACTATGAGTGAGAGTTATATAGTAACTTGAGTACTCTGTATCTTGGGTGATAGCGGTTAATATATGATATTTGATTATCTGTATTAGTACTCGTATCCGATATAGGATAATGACATCCCCATAAGGAGCTCAATAATGTTTATTGCGCTAAACCTTGCAGGTTGATTAAGTTCAGGCGCAATAATAAGGTTTGAGTGGTACTGCTTAAGGATTACAAAGAGATTAATTAATTTAAGCTGTCAGAGCTCTAATTAATTAATGGATGTCGGATATTTTAAATACGAGGATTTAATAAGTCTAAATACAAGCCCCGACTCAACACCGGCAATAAAGGGGTAAGTCAATATTGGTTCTCTAGTGGAATGAACTGATATTTATAAATTAATTATGATTTGGGCTGACCATAGATAATTAATTTATTTGAGGCCCATCTTTATTCCTTGTATTTGGTCCCTGGACTGGCCCAAAGTCTCCTAGCCCAAGAAGAGAGAGAACACGCCTCCTACACCTAATCTGCGCCTCCTACGTATTTATTTGATTATAAATACAACTGTCAGCTCTCAGGAAAAATCACTGATAAAATATTAGGGTTTTGGAGAGCTGTGGCGCGCAGGGAAACGTGTGGAACTTTATTTCTCTCTTGGGACTTTCATAGAACGCTGTCCATCCAACGGTGAAAGCTGAGCGGGATACAGTTCAGAAGATCAGAGCTGGAGTCAGATTTTTCGCAGGAAATCAAGTTCTGGCAGTTTCAGGAAAAACGGACATAACTTCCTTCACAGTACTCCGATTCAGGCCAAAAAGGCGGCCACGGAAAGCTCTCTCGAAGACGAAGAAGTCGTATTTCTGGGCAGAATACGTTTTGAGGACGTTTGAGGCTTCAAACGAAGACTTGAAGCTGACTGGTCTGTTCTGCTGCGAATTGACGAATTCTTCTGAATTCTTCAGGTATTTCTTAACTCCAACGTGCAGCACTTAAATTCATAGGAGCATGTTAGTGATTAATCATTGTATGATAAATTAATAATATTCCAAGAAACGATCATCGGGCAAACGGAACGTTAATTCAATTTAATATTCCTTCAGAAAGAGTAAGAAGGGGCGGAGGCCCAGCGGAGAATTCAAACCCACTTTGCGTTGCAAAGTGTGTAGGTAGAGGTTCGGGAATTTTGAAAAGCAGGAGAAGTCTAACCAAGGAAGGGTGAAGTCAGAGAGGCGGAAGCAACAGTCTGACATGATGGGACGGGAACATTTGGGTTTCCGAAGGAAAATTTGAAATTCAAATTTTGGATAGATGTTTCTTTCCTTAATTTAAAAATCTGCCATAACCGTCATCTCCACCTCCCTTAAACACTTCTCCCCACTTTTTCCAAAACCCTAAATCTCCATAACCGCTACACACGATCTCCACTACCTCTCACCATCTTCGATTTTGGTAACCGCTGCTACCACTTTAAAAACCACCCAGTTCCCTAAATTCCTACCCAAAACCCTAACTTTTCAAACACTTTCTCAATCCCGCAAACCCGCAATGGCAAAGACTAAGGGTGAAACTGGTTCTGGAAGCACTCAACCTCCGGCAAAGAAGAAGGCTACCAAACCCCGACCTCCGACAAAACGGACCACCAGACGAACCGCATCGGAGGAAACATCTATCAAAGCTACCGAAGAGCCGGTCGTGGCCAGTCAGACGGAGGAGAAAGGGCCAGAAGACGTCCCTGCAATGGAAGAACGTGAGGTAGAGAATGAGACCTCGAAGGAGATGATCGAGGTGTCGAAAAAACCCATGGAGGAAGAACAGATCGCACCTACCCCACCTATAAAGAAGCCGAGGAAAGCTCTGAAGAAATCAGCCCCCGCTCAAACTACCAAAGAGCGGGAACCCACTCCAGTTCTCCCTACACCATCGGCGCCATCTCTTGAAGAAGGGAAGACGACAACGGGATCCGAGGAAGGAGAAGAAGAGGGAGAGGAAGCCACCCACGAGACAGAAGTGGAGGCTTCCACCCCCCAAAGCAAGGTGGTGAAGATTGGAGCGAAGAGGAAGTTGGATGTCACCAAGCCCCCTCTGCCCACGAAGACCAAACCGGCGGCGGCCGGAAGTAAGACGAAGGGCAAGGAAGTCCAGAGCAAGGCTAGGAGGGCAATCCCCGCTGAAAAGGGGAAAGGCAAACAAGACGAGGAAGATCCACAGAGGACTGAAACCGTGGACAGCTTCAGATCAGATGATGTTTTGGCGCCAAAGAAATCCACCTCCAGTACAGCCACTACCGCGAAACCAAAGCTTGCGAAGCAAAAAGGCCTGATACGCACCACTGTTTCAGGAGCGGTCATACCGAGAGATAGCCAAAGGTATGCCATCCTACAGAACAGAGAAATCACCCCCTGGTATTTTCTGGTTAATGAATCTTTGGAGGAGTTGGGGATAAAGGAGAAAGTGGAGGGTTATTTCGAGGGGATAGGTTGGAAGAAGGTGTTGGAGTGGAATCCGAAGGCATTCCAGAAGTTGACGGAGGAATTCATGGGCACTGTTGAGTTTAAGCCCAAGAGAAACTACACGATTGAGACCCCGGGTACTTTGCGGTTCCAGTTGCAAAGCAGGATGTTTCCGCTCTCGATCAACGAGCTGAATATCCACCTGGGGGTAGTTGAAGGCAGAGATGTTTATGAAGAGGAGTACAGGCAAGCGGAAACCATAGCCCCACCAGAATGGAGGAGTCGGATTGACCACTACTGGTCATTGTTGTCTACCGGGACCAAATATGTCAAAAATAGCAGCAAGTCGAACGAGATTCGAGACCCCGCCCTACAGATCTGCCACAGGTGGCTGGCTTACAACATTTACGGTCGGCTGGAAGGTTCCAACGTGGTCACTCAACAGGAAGTATTCCTGTTATGGTGTATGATGGAGAGGAAAAGGGTGAACTTCGGGTTCACCGTGGCACTTCAATTCCAGTATGGGGTCACCCATACTAACAAGTTTCTCTCCCTTTGCCCACTAGTGACCATCTTAGCAGAGAAGCTCGTCAAGTTTGACGAGAAGAACCCGGATGACACAGCTCTGGCCGATAGTCGCTTTCTGGATCTCGAAAGGTTTGTGCGCTGGAGGGTGGTTGAGGCCGACGAAGGCGGGAGATATCGTTTGGTGTATCCGGAAGGAGCAGCAGCTAGGATAGAACCGAGGAGGCCACAAGAGCAAGATGCACCCCGCCTTGTCAGCAGCGAGAGTGTGATGTTGTTGGCTGAGATGAAGGAGGTAAAGGACGAGCTGGTGATGTTGGGCGCGGAGATAACAACCCTGAGGGAAGCAATGGACGCTGGCTTTAAGGCAATCATGGACCGGTTAAATGCGGAGGAGAGATCCTCCGACCGAGACAATTAAGTTGTCTTACCCTGAACTTGTAGATTAGGTTTTGTTTTATCTTTTGATTTTCATGTTTTAGTGTCTCTAGAGTCTTGTTTGAGTCGAGTCTTACTTGCGCTGTTTGTTGGTGATGAGAATTTGCATGCTGATTTTGGTCATGGTTTGATTTGGTGGTTGAGTATGATGTGCATGATGGTAGTTGTGAGCTTACAGATAGTATCCCACCAGTGAGATCAGGGCCATATTTATGAAAAATCGCATGTTTCTGGTGAGACTTTGCTGTACTAGGGAATCTAGATTTTGTTTGAGGACTTCTATTGCTAGTAATGACTTGTGTGATTAGGGCACATTTCTTTGATTATGGCCCCATATTTTTCTTTGTTGAGGAATGTGATAAAATCCCTTGTTATGCCAATTTAAGCCGAACTTATTCTTTCTTGAGTCTTTCTATTGCTATATCTAAAAGAAAGAATTGTTGGGGTGCATGAAATGTGAACGAGGAACTGGAGAAAAGAAAGAAAATTTGGGCACAAAAAAAAATGAATGAAAAATATTGTAAAAAATCAAAGAAAGGTTGGTCTCTGTTAAAATATGGGAATAAAAGGTTGGTTATAGTTTTACTGAACATGTATGCTGAGTAAGGGTGACACTGAATTAGCCACAGAACCATATTTATCCCACCTTTGCTCCGTATACCCCATCACAACCAAACAAAGACCCTCTGATGAGTCATACTAGTGTGTTCCACTTGTAGTTTTCAATCAAACTCATAGAAGAACTGGTACAGCAAAGTAAGAGTGTATACACTTAGCCCGGTACTTGAGAGAGAGAGAAACTACTATCACACTTTATGCATAATCATTACTCTATGGTTTGTGGTTAGACTGAACTGAATGATGCATGTTAGTATGATCTGATCCTGATGATGGTGCAAGCTACGTGTCTCGTAGTTTTATTTCTTTCCTTTCAAGCTTCTCGTCCGTGTCTTCGTGAATCCACCTACATACTTGAGGGCAAGTATGGTTTAAGTGTGTAGGTGTGATGCGTCTTCGACTTTTGGGCCATTTGGCCCTATTTTTCTCTTTATTTGTGTCAGTTCAGGTCTGTCCAGGGGAAAATGAAGTTGTTGTGAAAGGAAGGTCCAGTGGAGCGGAAACGAAAAGAATGTGGTTGGAATGTGCATTACCAAGCCCAGATTGCAATGTCATGTTTACCGCCATGGAGCTTCGGCCGCAGTACCTCTCTAGTCTAACTTGGGACATGGAAACCTGAAGCAACCCACCTGGTATGAATCAAACTGAAGGAAGCAATGCATCTGACCACCACCATGAGAAGCAGACAGCCAAAGCCAAAAAAGGAAAGTAAATCTCGGGGATTTGAAAGAAGCAAAGAGAAGAAGGAGGAAGGGGCTAGAAGCATCGGAAGAAAGGGAAAGGTTGACGAGAGCAAGCAGCTGGAGGCTATCTTCAATCAGATCAATGACGGATTGAGCTAAAAAAGGAAAGAAGATCTCGTTGAAGATATGAAGCTGGCGCAGCTGGAGTTGGACATTTACCATGCAGCAGTATAAAAGGAGAATGGTGTGCAGCGTGAAAGAACTTCTTGGCACTTTTGAACTTTGGTTTTATTTTAGTTTACTACTTTAATCCTGCCGTGTGTGGCATCCAAACATTTTACATTCCAATATTGTTTTCCTATTTCCGTTGTGCTTTCAATTCGAACAAGATTCAAGGGCTCGAGGCCGTAGGTATCATTTCTATTGATCAAGTATTTCCTTTTTGTTACATGATGTGTTTTATTCATTTTGCAATTATGAATTCTGCTATGTGTGAGTAATCCCTTAGGTGAGGTTTTAGGGGTGGAAATAATTGTTGTCAACATGTAAACATTCGTGAGGCATTTGTTCTTTCGGTTTAGTCTCGTGGTTCCGGAAGGATCTGTTCGAAACCATGGGCAGTAGGGGCCTAACGGGTGATCTCCGTTCGGTAAAACGCTGTCCGTGTCAAGAAAAGGTCAGGGCATACCAGGGCGTGACAACCGGTATACCCATGACCGAGTGGCTGAGCAGCGTCAACAAAAGGCGTTGTAGATCCAGAAGGTGGGGAAAGGATTGATGGGATACAATGTCCTTCCTCAGTCTTGGGCTTCTCTAGAGACTATCCATCAACTGTGACGAGGCATCAAGCCATGGTTATCAAACGAGGAAGGTAACTTCTGCGCCGTAGCATGTCTATGACTGGTCGGCTAACAAGCCGGAAATGGTTGTGTCCAGGAGGCATGTGTCACTCAAAGTGCAGAGTTGGGGACCTCGGGAGAGAAGGTTGGTGAGGGTCATACTTGGTGAGTAACGGGTATGACTACCATCTAAGGAGAAGTGAAGCACTGCCTTGTGACCGGGGATTGTGTGACCTTCGGACCAAGTGACTACAATGGACTCAACCATCCTAAGTGTGAAGTATAACCTCTTGAAACGCCCCAATGTCTTTGGGCCACGCCTTGAGTTTATATGGATCATGGACGGATCATCAGTTTGCCTATGACCGAAACGAATGTTGACAACAGTTATGACCTAACCGAATAACCTCACCCCTTTGTTATTATTGATCTTGTTAATTTCTTGTGCAGAGTATACAGATTGAGACTTGTGACACCTCAGTTTGTCGTTGGAGAACAAAGTGGTTCCTCACTCCCTGCGGGATTCGACCCTACACTTGCCACTAAGACTGAGTTCTTGTTGTGAGACGTAGGAGCGTGTATCGTCTGTACTAGGCATACACAACTATTTTGCCCGCACCGCAAGACGGGTGCGTGTCACACCACAAAATCTGCCAGCACCTTGATTCCTCTTACCGTTACTTCTACATCCTCCAAGAGTCCAAGTGGGCTACTTATAGCACCGTCAGCTAGCTGAAGTCTCATATTAGTGCACTTCAGCTCTTCTTCGTTCCTGCCCAACTTCTGAAAAATATCAAACGGCATCAAATTGACTGCCGCACCCAAATCTCGCATACCAGAGACCTCTCCAACTCTTCCCAACTCAACACCAAAAACAAAGTTGCCTGGATCTCCTTGCTTCTGTAGTGGTTGGGTTGGATCAACAATCGCAGGTGGCAGAGGCTGGCTGGGACGTTGGATAGCTTTCGGTGGTCGATATGGCGTAATGGACTTGTGAAGTTTCAGCTCTGGCGCCCTTCTCAGCTCTGGTGCTTTTCTCAGCTCTGGTGCACCTATCAGCTCTGGTACCCTAGTCTTCTCTGGCACCCTTGACAGCTCTGGCATCAATGACAGCGCTGGCGGCGTTGTCTGCTCTGGGAGAGCAGTAATAGCTAGAGCCTGATGAGCCTGCAAAGGCTGACCATGAAGTTTCCTGGGCTGCTTCTGCTGTTGCTGAATTTGGTTCAAAGTGCCGGAGAGTTGGCCAACAGTCGTTTCAAAGCGCTTGATCGTAGCTGACTGAGACTCCATATTTTGCTTGGTCTTCTCCAAGTTTTGCTTGGTTATCTCCATAAACGACTGCATAGTATCCTCCAGAGACTGTTTCTGCAGTGGCATCTGCTGCGCATTCTGGAATTATTGAGCAGGCTGAAAATTCCCTTGCTGCTGATACCTTGGTGCATAGGGCTGCTGACCTCTCCATCCGCTATTGAAGTTTTGTTGGCCATGATTGTAAGCTTGCCCAAATTGCGGTCTGCTCTGAAATCCTTGCACCGCATAAACTTCAGCTGCACCCTCCATATTGCTCATCTTGAGCTGCTGTACTTCGCACATCAGTGTAGCCAACTGTTTCTACAGTTCGTCGGTCTGTGATACAGCGCTAGCCTCAACCTTCTTTCCACGAACTGATTTCTGCTGGGAGCTTTCAACTAGAGTTTTAAATATTTCCTTTAGCTCGTCTGCAGTCTTCCTAGCTATGTTCCCTCATGCAGTGCTGTCCACCATGAATTGGGCAGTTTGTACCAACCCGTCATAGAAAAATTGCATCAACATCACATTGTAAGTTGATGTTGCGGGCACTGGCGGAGGAGTTCTTGAAATCTCTCCCAAGCCTCATGAAAAGGCTCGTCCGCTCCTTGTGTGAAATCCATAATCTTAGCACGAAGTTCCTGCGTCTTATGATTTGGATAATATTTGAGCATAAACTTCTCGCAAGCTTCACTCCAATTATTGATCGAATTTGGCGGCAGAGACAACAGCCAACTCCGTGCTCTATCATTTAGCGCATATTGGAAACAGTTCAACTTTAATTGATCCTCTGTGATGTTGAGGAGCGGGAACGTCTGCACTTGGGTACATAAATCTCTAACAAAATTCAGCGTATCTTCATTCGGCAGTCCATGGTACAGCGGCAGAAGGTTGGCATAATTGGGCTTTAAGATGTAGTTGCGGACTGCAGTGGGTAGAACTATGGCAGAGCTAGTAGCTTCAATTATGGGCCGCACAAAATCGCCCATGTACTGTGGATTATTCTGCGCCATCTCATTTTTCTCCTTGTTTTTGTTCTGCTCTGAACATTAGCAGAGTCGGCTTCTTCCTTCCTCTCTATGGTCTGCTCTGTATGGTCAGAGTCAGAGTCAGAGTCAGACCCAGAACCAGAGCCAGAGTATAAACCATCAGCTCCGGCACGCTTCTTTCCCTCAGAGTCAGACTCAGAATCGTCTGCTCTGTCACGTGCCTTTTCGTCAGAACCAGACTCATAATCGTCAGCTCTATCGTTCGGAAACAATTCCTTGATGTTCTGTCTAAGCACACCACTGGTCCGATTAATGTTATCGACGTAGGGCGCTAATTCCTGATTTAAGCTTCGGCGACCCTACATGCACAACACTAACACACGAATCAAACGCACCGGCAGGAGAGAGTAACGAAAACAAGAAAAATCAAATAAACAAAGCAAGTAAAAATAGAAAGTAAGGTAACACAATTAAAAAGCCTAAAACCTTCCCCGACAACGGCGCCAAAATTTGACTCAACCTAAAACACCTCTAGATTGACTTGCAATAGAACAAGGACACTCTAGCAATGGTAAGTTGACCCAATGTCGTCTCTCAAGGAAGATCTTAAAGGGCTTCTAATTGTATCACGGGAAAGCAGTAAAATTAACTAAAGCTTGGAAATTAAACTTAACTAGAAACTTAAACTAAAGAATTATCTTGGCAGAAAAAGAACCATTAACTAATGCTTGTAAATTAAACTTAACTTAAAACTTAATCTTAAAATTAATTAGGCGGAAAAGAATTATTAACTAGGCAGAAAAGAATAAACGTAAATACTTAAGCAGAATTAAACTATTAAACCTAGGCATGATTAAAAGCATAAAATAAAAGAATTAACTAGGTGAGTTGAATTTAAATAACTTTAATTAAAAGCTTCTAATCTAACTAGGCAGAAACGAAATTGCATAATTAAAAGCAAAGCATAATTAAAGTAAAAGCAAGGAATTAATGTAAATAAAATAAATACCGAAATCGTCGAGAAGCAAATCTGTCACTTGATTACAACTCAAACAAAGAACTAACTAAAACTTGAATTGAAAGCTAACTAAGAGCTAACTAAAACTCGAAACTAAAGAACTATGAAAAACAAGAATTAAACTAAAGATTGTTTTGATTGCCTAAGGTCTAAGCTATTCTTAGAACGAAGGCTAAAAGATTATCTTTCATGAAGAACCTTAAGCCCTATATATAGACTACCAATTAACCCTAAAAACCCTCAAAATGGCCCATCAAAACTGGGCTTAAAAGATAAGCATCAAAGCAGCGTGCGCGCACAGGGGACTTCAGGATAACTTGCTCGGCAAGTCTTGGCAGCTCTGGTGAGTATTGGCAGAGCTGGAAGTCATGGCAGAGCTGGAAGTCAGCTCTGGATAGTAGTCAGCTCTGTAGATATATCAGCTCTGTAACGTCGGCTCTGTAGAGTTGTAGTCTGTTCTGAAACATTCAGCTCTGGAGATAGTGAGCTCTGACTATGGAAGTCAGCTCTGGCTATGGCATTTTAGCTCTGTCGAGCATGGTCAGTTCTGGCGCAGGATTATCAACTCTGCTCTGGCGCGGGCTTTTCAGCTCTGGGCACCAGTTTGCGCCAGAATAGGCAATTCTAATCCAAAATCTCCAGAATATCATTATTTCTCCTATTTTATAAAAATCTCCTGCACAGCATAAAACAGACTCATAAACGCACCAAATTCCAGAATAATTAACTCTAACATGGCACAAACAAACCCCCAAATTAAGAACAATTAGGCATTAATCAGCAGCTATGAAAGCAACAATCGAAGAATTGGACGGCATAGCAGCGCCGATGCCGACGCCGACGCCAACCATCTAGATTCCAACGGCGCGTCCAATCTCGACGGTGAATTCACCGATTTGCGATTGATGTGCGTTGGTATAATTGAATTCAGATGAATTCGAATTGAGATTGATGTGCGCTGGATTATACATTGGCATAGAATTGCGATTGATATGATTGAATTGCAATTGATAGCATTTACTTTTTGCTAGATGGACAGTGTATGTGGAAAGTGAAGGAATATTAAACTGAATTAATACTCGATTTGCCCCGAAGATCGTTTCTTGGAATATTATTAATTTATCATACAACGATTAATCCCTAACATGCTCCTATGAATTTAACAACTGCACGTTGGAGTTAGAAAATACCTGAAGAATTCCTAAGAATTCGTCAATCCGTCGCTGAACAGGTCAGCTAACTTCAACACTCTGTTTGACCCTTCAAACGACCTCCAATCGTGTTTCGTGCAGAAATACGACTTCTTCGTCTTCGAAAGCGCTTTCCGTGGCCGCCTGTTTCACCTCAATCGGACTTGAGTAGAGAAAGTTATGGCTGTTCTTCCAAAACTGCCAGAACTTGATTTCCTGCGAAAATCTGACTCCAGCTCAGATCTTCTGAACTGTATCCCGCTCAGCTTTCACCGTTGGATGGACAACGTTCTATGAAAGTCCCAAGAGAGAATGCTCCACACGATTTCCTGCGACACAAAAATTGTGTTAGTTTGTGATAAAGATAGAAATCCAAAACTGCGTTTCCATTTTATATATGTGGACCGGTTAAAAGACTTTGTGCAAGAATAAATAAACAATAAGAGACATAGACATATCTGAAAGTAACGAACATAAAGCACATAATTCGTAACAATAATATTGTAACATTTTGATAAAACAATATTAATGGAACCTCCAACCGCTCAAGGAATCCCATGTGCAAGCCACGCTGTGTGGACGTTTACACACGAACTCCTCAACCAGACTATTCACCTTGTCATTTAATTTCCATCCATGTCAACTTAACCTTTTGACAAAGGAAATTAATAGTTGGCACCTTAACTAGACCATATCATCATCAAGAAGGGACTCCTCGGGGAGTTGTACATTGTACTTGATATGATATCTAAGCATTCACCACAATTTAACCTTAAAAATTAAATTCTCGAAATTGACATACTCACTCGGACCATATCGCTTTCAATTTAATTTTCTTGGTTATCTTATTTAATTCCATTCTCCAAAGTACTTGTGAAAATTATACAAGTAAGCCACGATGTGTGGACGTTTACTGCATAACTCCCACTACTTTAATGGATTTAAATATATTTTAATAGAAAGCTCTTCTCACAAACTTATGAGAAACATATATGAAGTAAGCCACACTGTGTGGACGTTTACTCATATTGGTAATCACTTTGTCTAGAGACCGCATGTGGAGGTCTACATAATTTTAAGAATAAACATTATTAAGTAATAACCACAATTTAACTTTGAAATTAAATTCTCGAATTTGACATACTCACTCGGACCATGCCGCATTCAATTTAATTTCTTAGTTATCTTATTTAATTCCATCGTCTAAAGTACTCGTGAAAATTATACAAGTAAGCCACGCTGTGTGGACGTTTACTGCATAACTCCCACTACTTTAATGGATTTAAATATTTTTATAGAAACCTCATCTGACAAACTTATGAAAGAACAAACATGAAGTAAGCCACGTTGTGTGGACGTTTACTCACATCGTTAATCACTTTGTCTAGAGACCGCTTGTGGAAAACTAAATAATTTTTAATCATCTATAAAATTATTAATACAGCTTAGTCTTTTTTCTTTCAAAAGGTTTGATCATGCTCAACACATAATCCTAAACATGCTCATCTAGAACGCAACATGTAAAACATGCTCACAGAATTCTAAAATATGCTTAAGAAAACGATAAACCTAGCATGCTTGTCTAAGCGCAGTTAATAAACACATATTAACAAGCAGAGACAAAAACAGCATGCAAAGAGCATAAGGGATAAACACCACGACATGCAAAGAACAGAATTAAAAGAATAAAGTTCTTCGTGACCCATTCATGGAATCCCTACACTAAACTATTACATTTTGTAAACAAAAATAAAACTCGGCCCGAACATCTCCATCAAGTCCGTGTAGGGAATTAGGGTTTGGGCCCCCTAGGGTTTGAAGAACTCACGCCAGCTAGGGTTTGGAAACCCTAGCAGCCGCCGCCACCTTGCCACGCAGCAGCTCGGACGGCGCTGTTCCAGCAGACCCTGGCGCGGCAGTTCCGACGCGAGCAACAGCAGCTCGGCGCGGCAGACCCAGCCTAGGCAGACGGCTGTGCAGTGCAGCGCTGGGCGCGCAGCACGCAGCGCACAGGCACGCGCGCGCACGCTGCCCCAGCACGCACAGCCCTCGCCCTAGCCGAGTCCAGCGCCTCCTCGGCACGAGCAGCAGCCTCCCCGGCGCGAGCAGCGGCAGCACAGCAGCAGCATAGCTCGGCAGCCTCGGCGCGTCGTCACGGCAGACCCGGCAGACCCGGCGCGCAGACAGCAGCCTCGGCAGCAGCGGGCGTGCGACGCCTGCCGGGCGCGCAGCGCGCAAAGCGCACACGCACAGCCCTCGGCGCGCACAGCCCCTGCCCGCCGCCTGTCCTTCCTCGCCCTGCCTTTCCTGACCAGCCTCGGCAGCCTACGGCATACACCAGAAGCGGCAGCAGCGGCGGCATGGCATCGCTCGACCGGGTGCGCAGCGCACAGCGCGTAAGCGCGCGCAAGCGCGCATCCCTCGGCGTGCGCAGCCCCCGCCTCGCCCTTAGTCTTTGTCCGCAGCCGTCCAACCCGTCCTCCGTTAATCCGGTCTGATCGTCGTCGTCTTCGTCTCGTTTTCCACAATTACAGATTACAACCGAAAAACAAAACAATTGAAATTCTAATCTAACCACGGATTTTCTCGTGGTGAAAAACGATTACAACGTCAAAACGACGTACCCCACGAATCAACAGACCACGAAGAACAGCAGCAGTAAAAACAACGCACATTAGTAATCGTGCATAAATTAATAATAGAGCCAAGAAATTAATCCTGGGCTCTGATACCAATTGAAGGAATATTAAACTGAATTAATACTCGATTTGCCCCGAAGATCGTTTCTTGGAATATTATTAATTTATCATACAACAATTAATCCCTAACATGCTCCTATGAATTTAACAACTGCACGTTGGAGTTAGAAAATACCTGAAGAATTCCTAAGAATTCGTCAATCCGTCGCTGAACAGGTCAGCCAACTTCAACGCTCTGTTTGACCCTTCAAACGACCTCCAATCGTGTTTTGTGCAGAAATACGACTTCTTCGTCTTCGAAATCGCTTTACGTGGCCGCCTTGTTCACCTCAATCGGACTTCTGTAGAGAAAGTTATGGCTGTTCTTCTGAAACTGCCAGAACTTGATTTCCTGCGAAAATCTGACTCCAGCTCAGATCTTCTGAACTGTATCCCGCTCAGCTTTCACCGTTGGATGGACAACGTTCTATGAAAGTCCCAAGAGAGAATGCTCCACACGATTTCCTGCGCCCCACACAGCTCTCAAAAACCCTAATTTTATCAGTGTGTTTTCCTGAGAGCTGACAGTTGTATTTATAATAAAATAAATACGTGTAGGCACATAATTAGTGCAGGAGGCCTTTTTCTCTTCTTCTAGGGCTAGGAGACTTTGGGCCAGTCCAGGGACCAGATACAAGGAATAAAGATGGGCCTCAAATAAATTAATTTATCTATGGTGAGCCCAGACCATAATTAATTTATTAATATCAGTTCATTCCACTAGAGAACCGATATTGACTTACCCCTTTATTGCCGGTGATGAGTCGGGGCTTGTATTTAGACTTATTAAATCCTCGTATTTAAAATATCCGACATCCATTAATTAATTAGAGCTCTGACAGCCTAAATTAATTAATCTCTTTGTAATCCTTAAGCAGTACCACTCAAACCTTATTATTGTGCCTGAACTTAATCAACCTGCAGGGTTTAGCGCAATAAACATTATTGAGCTCCTTAAGGGGATGTCATTATCCTATACCGGATACGAGTACTAATACAGATAATCAGATATCATATATTCACCGCTATCACCCAAGATACAGAGTACTCAAGTTGCTATATAACTCTCGCTCATAGTAAGTCAAAGTGATAAACGAATCAACATATATATCTGAAATCTTATTAGTATTAAGATCTTATAAGTCACCGAGATCTTTAATTCTTCACTTAAGTCAGATAGAAGAATATATCTCACTGTGGTCCTATCAATACGTAATGATGTACCAGTATAGATAAGTAGTCAAGACAAACTACTTCCATCTATACCGCAGCCTAAACCAATAACTTGTCCTAGAGTTATTTCGGCTGTGATTATATTATATCTCTTAAGGTTATTCCAATTATATGGTCTTCTGTGATCTACAACACACCATATAATCTACTTATATAGAGATAAAGAACATACATATGCAATCATGAACACAATCAGATAGGAGATTAGATAGTGAACTTAGGAAACATTGTATACAAGCATAAAACGTTCTTGCTTTCAGTATACAAATCCAACAATCTCCCACTTATACTAAAGCAAACTTTTAGTATACAATGCGTCTATTTACCAATCACCTAACACTTCTCCCACTTATACTTAAAGTTTCCTAAGTGGGTGGCATCAATCGCATTCCCATCTTTTAATGACCATTTGCGATAAGCCTTTTGTGAAAAGATTAGTAGGTTTTTCCAATATGTGAGAATTTATTCTATGAGCACAAAACCTCGATTTACGAACAAACGTATAACTTGGTACTGACTCTCTATGTGTTTGATCCCTTGTGGTTCTTGGATTCCTTAAAGTTTGCAACTGCACTTGAGGTATCACGAAGGTGATGCTCTCACGCAAACTAGGAATCATCCTTAGATCCTGGAGGTAGTGGTCAAACCAAAAGGTTTTACCTCCCAAGGAAAACACATAGCTCGAGGTAATTATTCTTTGTTCCGGTCAGCCTGGAAATCCGAAATCGTATAATCCAAAAAGGAACTAAACTGTCTAACTAGTAAACTATCCTTATTCTCTAGTCATGAACTTGGGAATATAATTTACCACAGTTCAGTGTCCTTAACTAGGACTATACTGATATCTTACAACCATGCTAATTGCATAGCAAATATAAGATCTCGTACATAATAATCCATACATGAAGCTATCTACTGCGAAAACGTAGAATACTGCCTTCATTTCCTCAACCTCAACAGGCATCTTAAGACATAGTCTTTAGACAAAGGAACGCCACATCTAAAAGACATTTAGTGTTCTTAAATTCACAACTCAATGAATTCACAACTGAATTAAGAATTCACAATTGAATTATCAGCGTTGGTTGTGAATTCACAACTAGAAATAGTGTTGGTTGTGAATTCACAACCAGAATAGTGTTGATTGTGAATTCATGCGAATTCACAACTAACACTATTTATAGTTGTGAATTCACGACTAACACTAGTTTTAGTTGTGAATTCAAACTTCAATACTTGAATTCACAACCAATACTTGTTATTCAGTTGTGAATTCGAGTTTTAAAGCTTGAATTCACAACCAAAATAAATCATGGTTGTGAATTCGACTGATTGTGAATTCGTGGGTATTTGTATAAAATTTATATGCAAAGGTAAAATGGTAAATGTGGGTATCTATTTAATTTTTTTTTATCTTAGTGGGTTTTTTTTAATTTTACTATTCCAAAGTGGCTATTTTCAAAATTCACTCATATTTTATAATTTATTTCCGGGATATATATTTTCAAATAAATCCCCTAGTTTATTTTCATTTTCTTTAACTTCTTATTTGTTGTTACATTTCTTTCCAAAATTGTGAAATTCCATTAATTATAAAATATTTAATATGTATATCAAATTAAAGATCAAGATAAGAGCTTTAATATGATATATTTTATGAAAATATTTGATTTTAAATGTAAAAAATAAATTTGTTTAAATATTAGTAAGATTTTATAAATTTCTCTATCCTCTCTCATCTTATTAGAATAAATATGTTTTGAATTCTTTTTAATTAGTATTTTATTTTGAATTTTTTAACTTTTTTTTTCATAATATTAAATTTTAGGGATAATTGCGTGAAAATACACAAACTTTGCCAAAAATCCATATTTGACGCGAAGTTAGGATTTTACACTTTAATACACCAACTTTCGTTGTTGTCCAAATTTGACACGACTTAATTCTTAAAAATTCAAAAAACAACTCATTTTCGTAAATAATTATACAAAGACCCACTTATGTTATTATTTGGGACATTTAAACCAAAACAAGATATTTCATTATGATGTTTTCTTTTAATCTTTGATCCGCGCCTAAAATGGTTTAAAAGAAAACATCATAAGAAAATATCTTGTTTTGGTTTAAATGTCCCAAATTATAACATAAGTGTGTCTTTGTATAATTATTTACAAAAAGAGGTTATTTTTTGAATTTTTAAGAATTAAGTCGTGTCAAATTTGGACAACAACAAAAGTTGGTGTATTAAAATGTAAAATCCCAACTTCGTGTCAAATATGGATTTTTGGCAAAGTTTGTGTATTTAGGTGCAATTTTCCCTAAATTTTATAATTGTGAATTCTTTTTTATTTTTTTCAATATTCAATAAAAATATATTTAATTAAATTAATTTTTTATTATATTTATAAGTATAATAATTGAATTAATATTAATTTTATATAAATATAAAAATTAAAAATATTTTCCCGTGCATTGCACGGGATGAAAATGCTAGTAGATTAGAATTAAGGACCATAAAATTCATCCAATAAAATGATGAATTCACCGTAAATCTTCATAATTTAAAGATTGAATATAATTTATAGTTTATATTTTAAAATTAGTTTTTATTTTAGCTTATGCATATACATACATATACATGTTAAAAAAATTCCTCCCATAATACCATGAAAATCATATACTACTACATACTTTATATATGCAATAATGCATCTTTGTGATGATACGTTTTTATATCGACAATGAATTTTTGAAGACAATAGTAGATTATATCAATATTAGTGGACTATATTGGATTATACATACTATACCTGGAAGAAAAAGTTTATATTTGATCCTTTAGAAATCCATCTAATTTATAAATCTTGTTGCTACGGGGAAGTCAAAACTCATAAAACAAAATTAATTCTATATGATATTTCTTAAACTAAGTACGAGGCCCAAACAATATGTTCCCTTCATCCATTAAAAATATTACACTTTTTCATCATTTTTAACGTTTGTCAAAAGTATAGCTCATTCTTTTTTAGGGTATGATCCCACCATTACTTTTATACTTTAGTCTTACAAATATAATTATTTTCAAAAGAATCACTCTTAACTTATACTTAATTCAACATCAACCACTCATTTCATGCATGGTGTGATTAATCTTTATTTATTAAAAGTACTCCATCAATCCCGTAAGAATGTATCACATTTTCTATTTTCGTCCGTCTCATGAAAGTCTATCACTTCAATTTTGGGACATGATCATACTTTTCCCTTTTAACCACAACCACTCATTTTTACATAACCTCATAATCACTTCAACCACAACAACTCATTTTCAGTACTCAATACTTTCTCTACCAACTTTTTATTAAAACCCGCAATATCCTTATATGATACACTCTTACGGGACAGAGGGAGTATATTTTTTTTGATCCACGACAAAGAGTCCTACCTACGTACCTCTTTTTTTACGAAAAAAAGTCTTATTCACTTTTGAACCATCACATCATATCCTACCTTCTCTTCTATATTCAACTATATATTGTATCTTAATTTATTCGATTTTTCAACTAATAATGTACTTTTATTCTATTTTTTCTACTTATACTATCCCTACAAATTATCTTTATTCTACTTATAAGTTCACAACAATCTTTTAGCAATGTTATTAAAATTTGTGTCCGACCTCAGACGATGGTCTTTTTCATAAACAAATGGAGTATTCTCCAACGATTTTATTAAAACACGTTTGCTCAATTAAAATGCTATAGTCAAGCAGTACCTAGAACGGACGAATAGAGTATCATAAAACTAACTCATATTTAATTCATTATAGGATTGGTTTTGTAAGAATCAAATATACCTCGAGATGGGGTTTGTGTGATTGCGATAGGGCCGGGTTAATATGACAAGTTGGGGTTTGATATTTCTCCTGCACGAAATTACTACTCTAATTAGAAACACATCACTATCTTCATTCATTTGCTCAGTCAATTTGCAGCTTCGCATTTTACAGAGAAATGTTGCTTTCGGTAAATTATCTTCCTAGTTTCTAGAGTAAAAAGTCTTAATTTGGGTTGATGATAACACCGACTATTTTGGCAATAATAATTGAGTTAATACATGAAAGTAGCCACTTTTTTTTTTAAGTAAATTTAAAATTTATCTACTCAAATAAAAATTTAAAAAAATACTCATTTTTATGTTAAATGACTAAACTATCCTTAAGATTAAAATTAAAAAAAAATCCACTAATATGAGGTTGTAAGATCACAATATTAGACATGTGCTTGAATTCTTAGGGAATTAATTTGACATATAATTGTCACGAGAAACCATATAATTGTACTAGTATATATTGATAAAACAACATGAGGTTGCATCCGAAATAGCAAGAACACAAAAATGTGGGCAATTGAAGCCAAAAAACAACCATAATAAATGTAGTTTCACGAAAGAGTTAGCAGTTGTCGGAAGTAATTCCAAATTGGGAAATGCCCGATGCAACATTTTTTTGAAGTCCAGCTTTCAATAGTTGTACTTGATTGATTGATTGACTGTCTCACTCCCATGCTCATCTATTCTTTTTATGAACACATACTTATTACTCACTATGTCTCGCTTGAATAGCTCATATTTTATTATTGAACAATTGGTGTATAAATATACGAACTTGAAGCGGTCTAATGTGCATCCAGGTGCAAATAACACTAACACTTACACTAAATGATACTAACACTAACACTATTTTGAATATTTTGTTTTACAAATGATACTTTGTATATAAATAACACAGTCGCAAAATAATATTAACACTATATTAAAATGACACTAACACTATCATGTTATCGAAATGATACTGTACATCCGGATGCACCGTGCACCCGGGTGCACAAGAGAATTTGTGTACAAATTTTATTCATGTTTTGATATTTAACATGAACTTTAAATACTAGTTATAAATATATAAATTTTATTTATTTTATTGTATTTAACATTAATTTTAAGACATAGTTATAAATAGCTCTCATTTCAATAGCTCAATTTTTATGAGTGGAAATTTAAAATGCCCTCTCTTATTATACAAAACAATATATGCCCTAATTGTGTGAACCACCGAAAATGCCTTTTGAATGTGATGGTTGTGCATTGTTTTTCACAAAATGTCTTACACATCTATGACAAAGTCTTACACATGTATGACAAAAGTTGTTAAAGTGTAAGAAAAACATCAATGTCATCAATTCCGGTCAAATAAGTGTTGAAAAATAGGAAAGACTGAAACAAAATATAATATTCCCTCCGTCCCTGAAATAAGTTCCCATTTTTCCTATTTGGGACGTCCCCCAAATAAGTTCCTCTTTCTTTCTTTCCATTTTTGGACAACTACCCCACCACTAATAATACTTTATTTATTATTACTTTTCACTTTTTCACCATTCTCAATACTAATTATAACACTTTTTTACTTTTTCACCACTCCCAATATTAATTATAACATATTTTTCTCCACTATCAATACACTTTATCACTTTTCCTTAAAATCCGTGCCGTCCCCAAAGAGAAACTTATTTTGGGGACATAGGGAGTATTTATTTATACACGCATTTTAATTTAAGGTTTTAGAAGTAAATCGTAGGCTAATGAATCAATGGAATATAAATACTAAAAATTAACACAATCAATATTGGTACTGAAAACACACAATGGATTGAAAAAAACATGTGTCCGACCGGAAAAAACGAGTGTCCGGCCGGTGAAACCTTGTGTCCGGTCGGACATTGATTAATTAGCTTACGATTTACTTCTAAAACCTTGAATTAATGGACAGATTTTTTATATTTTTTTTAAATTGATGATAAACGACAAATATGATGTGAAATAACCTCGTCGGTAAAGTATTCACGTGAAATGAAGGAATCTTTGTTTATATATGAGATCTGGACGGACACACTCCATTGCAAAGTGAAAAAACACTCAAATTCAATAGAAATTATAATATTTTTCAAGTGGTGAAGCTATTATTTGTGAATTCTCTCATCCGAACGTTTAAAGGTATATAATTTACGTTTGAAATGTAATTTAAGTTGGTTATTGTTTATTTTCAATGTTTTGTTTGATCCTATATGCTTATGTGAATTATTAACATATTATAGCATACTTTATGATTTAAAGCTACATCTGAAGGAAATATATGTGAATTAGATCACATTCTATCATGTTTTAAAGTATTAATTAGTAATTATTACTTATATTTTAGTTATATACATATATATTGCTACATAACTCATGTTAACATACTCGAAAATCATGTGTCCGCCCGGACAAGTGTCCTTGAAAATGTGTCCGGCCGTGTGTCATTATATATTATGTAATACACGACCGGACACATTTCCTCGGAAACTTTCCCGGACGGACAGATGTTTTTCGAGTGTATTAACATGTTATATGTTGTATTTTTACATTTTATTCCTTTTACATCATATATTTATGTATTTATTGTTTTTTCTGTAGATGAATGAATATGGGAGATACTTTATGGTTAATTATGGAGGTGCCTTCAATGCTTATGAGTACATCGGCGGCTCTTCTAAGAGTTTGCATATTTTTGGAGACACCATGGCTACTACGTTGTACATGATAAATCACCTGATATTGGACAATTCATTGAGCACTAATTACAGCTTGTATTATTTGACGAAGAGATTAAATGGCAGGGTATACAGTAAAAATCTTCTTACCGATGACAATGATTTGCTTCAGTTGTTGGTGTCCCAGCCACATTTTCCTGAGATTTATGTTGTCGAAGACGAGTCTAGTGGAGGAGTGTATGTTCCTTCGTTCGATCTCCCTCAATCTTCCGCATATGGAGGTGAATCTAGTGCAATATTCGAAGGTGGGGATGGTTTGGAAGCAATCCAAAGATATGCTTATTTAGACTTATCAGCCGGAGATTCACCAGCGCAAGAAATTGTTGAACCGTCGGTCACTTGGGGTAATCATCAATCAACGGGTTGGCCTTCATGGGATGAGCCAGATCCGAACGTTTACTATCACCAAACAACTGAGCATTCTTGGGGTCCAGCTGATAATCAATATACAGACGAGCCTCAGTTTGTGGAGAATGCTGATAATGCAGATGAAGAATATGTTCCATCGTCTGAATCCAAGACTGATACAAGTGCCTCTGAAGACTTGTCGGAGCTAGAGAACTTGAGAAGGGCGGGGATTGAAAATGCAGGTTGGCAGAATTTGCAGATCGTTGACGATGATGATGAACAGGTTCCTGGAGCAGATGAACTAACTAATTGGTTAGTTCCGGTTATCTCGTTGGACGCTGCAGCGGCACTTGTGGATATTGAAGATTATCAGCTACTACCTCGGGAGTTGTCAAAGAATTCTTATTTTAATAGCAAAGATGATCTGATCGTTGCAATCGGTCTGCGGAACATGAAGCAGGGCAAAGAATATTCTGTCACCAAATCAGACAGCAGACGAATTTACTTCAAATGCAAGCATTCAAATAAGTGCCCCTTCAAGCTCAGTGCATCGTCTCAAGATGGATCCATTTGGGATGTGTATAAGTTTACCAATGAGCACTCATGCGACGGCGATCTAGGGCGCGTAAAGCGAATAAAGGCCCCCGCAAAAGTCGTTGCATCATATTTAGCACAGAAAATACATGACGATTGTGAGATCTTGAAGCCAAAGGCCATCCAGCTGGAGCTGCAACGTGAGTTTGGTGTACACATCAAGTACGATGTTGCATTGCGAGCCTGTAATCGAGCGACTGAGATGGTTTATGGTCGACATGATCAATCCTTCGAGATGCTGCCTAAGTATTTATACATGTTGAAACAATCCAATCCCGGTTCGTTGGTGGAGTGGGAAGTTGACACTGATGGCCGATTCAAACACTTATTTGTTGCTCTTGCAGCTTCGGCTAGTTGTTTCATGTTCAAATTACGGCCAGTGATTGTAGTCGACGACACACACTTGAAGGGCAAGAATAGGGGTATTCTGTTTGTTGCAGTGATCAAGGACAACAACGAGAGTTTATTCCCACTCGCGTATGGTGTTGGCCCGAAAGAGAACGATGAATCGTGGATGTATTTCATGTCGCGCATTCGACGTGTTTATGGGCAAGCCAATCCACTTTTGATTGTCTCTGATCAACATATCTCCATTGCCAATGCTATCAGGAATGAGTTACCAAATGCCACATATGGCCTATGCTACTACCATTTGCAAAATAACCTGAAGCATTACGGTAAGGCAGTGGTAGAGTTGTATCGACAAGCTGCATTTGCGTACGAGAAATCTGACTTCACTAGGGCTATGAACGCCCTAAAGGTTATGAAGAGAGCCGCGTACGATAAACTAATAGGGATTGGGCCGGAAAAGTGGGCTCGTTCGATGTGTCCTATGCCTGCGCGATGGTACAGTTTTATGACATCAAATGCTGCTGAAGCTTTTAATGAGAGATTGTTGTGGGCAAGAAGACTTCCTATCTGCTCAATGTTAGAGGAAATCAGACTTGTTATTGAGAAATGGTTCAGCAAGCGGCTAAGAGCTGCACAACAAAGTGAGGAACCCTTGTCTACTGAGGCCGGTAAAAGGGTAGCTATTGAAGTCCAAAAAAGTCGTCGATACACTGCAAAAAGGTTGAGTGGCCGAAAGTATAAGGTGCAAACTGGTGACAGAAGCTTTAAGGTGGATCTGGAGAAGAAAAAATACGAATGTCGATCATTTCATCAAGACCAACTGCCCTGTTCTCATTCAATCGCTGCAATAAGGTACGAGCATTATTTCTAAGGTGGGTTCATGTAGAAAATATGTTCTAATGTTCGTTATATTGATTATTGCCGGAGGTTATTTTTATAGTAAGGCAGGTGATACGATCGCGGAGTATGTAGACGCTTACTACACAAATGAATTTCTAATCGATAGTTACTCTGGCGAAGTTAATAATCTCCCACCGAGACACCAGTGGTTGATTCCTGAGTACATCGCTGAGAGTGTTGTATTACCTCTGATTGTCACTGGACAATCGGGGCGCCCAAAACAAGGTAGACATCGAGGTGGTGGTGAAGGCAGCATCACACAAGCAGATGAGTCTTCTAGTATCAGGCGTCGTAAATCAAAGAAGTACAATATATGCCATGAAGAAGGACACACCAAGAGAACGTGCGCTGGCAGGGCGACTGAGACCAGGGAGTAGTGGTTTGTATTTGTGTGTTGTAACAGTTAATGATATTGATTGAATTATCTTATTATTCGATAATATGAAATGATTAACTGGAAATAAAGTTCGTTGATTAACCAAAAAAACCACACATGAATATAACAATATACAACACTATGTAAAACCAAGTCTATTGAATCTAGCCTTCGCAGTTTCACACAATCCAAATATAGCTCTAGCGATCTTGCTCCTATATGCCATCACGTTTCTGTTACCCCACTCAATGGATGGAGAGCTAGATATCAGTCGTTCAGCATACATGCAGATGAAAGGCCCGCAGCTGACAACGTCATGCTGCTGAAACTGATCCTCTAGTGGAGCAAACACCGCCGTCATAAGTGGCCACTTCTCCTTTGCCACTGTCGAATCAACGGATGTGTGGTCTAGCCACATCGACAACTGAAGGACACGCGGCAACAATCTCAGAATAGGTAGTAGTTGATTCACTTGAAAATCTTGCAACTCTACATTAAGACTATGCGCTACTAGGTCATACACCTCGCAAACGGCTTCGCCCAACCGAATACGACAGAGGATAAAATGGTGGTCAATAATGACTGGCATGAGAACCTATGACAAACCACAATGAATTGGTTTAAAACAACGATAAATCACAAATAATTAATCACAAATAATTATTTAATATATCTTTAATCATTACCTGTGAGGCATTCAACCATCCAATGGTTTGACCAGGAGCAAGTTCCTGGTCCGGAAGTGCTTTTCCACGTACAGCGGCGATCCAGTCTATGTGAGGCTCCCAACCGTCAGCTATTTCGGTATGCATCAATACATGCCACTCCCTGGGAGAAAATTCACTTGCTTCATACTTGGCCAATAAAGCTTCCACTCGCCCTTCAGGTATATCTACAAATCAAATAAGTAATTAAAAATTTATATCCGCACCAATGAAAACATATAAATAATGAAAGTTTACTTACAAACCAATCTGTGTCTACTATAACTGTGTTATTCATATTTACTTCATCAAGTAAATCCCTACAACTGGCAAGTCTATTTCTCAACGTCAAAAAATACAAGTCAATATCCTGCAACAAAGTTAAAATCAGTACGTTAGTAGAAAATAATTTAACAAAGTTAAAATCACTAGATTATTTACCCCAGTTGTGAATTCCTGACTGACATTCTCCACCCGCTGGAAGTCGTCGTACACCCGCAAACCACCACTGGCCCTGACATACACCTCACGACCCTTACCACCTCGACAATTGTTTATCCACTTCTCATAAGTGTCATTGCAGTGTTGTGATACTGGACGTGGAATTGGGCTATTAGCCCAAGGCGATCTCCGAAATATAGACGGCCGTCTTACCCTCCAGTTGCGACGCGGTGGCTGCTCTGCCTGTGGCGCTTCTTGTGCCTCAGGCTCCTCCGTCTGAGCCGGCCCTGATGAACTAGATTGTCCCCACTCATATGGTGCAACAGCAGTGAGCGGCTCAGCAAAGTATATCGGCTGCTCTGTCCTATACTCCGGTCGCAGGAATGGGGAAGAGACATGAGGGTTCACATAGGTCGACAAGTTAAAATTCTGCATAGCCGGTGTGTAGTCGCCCTAACCCTGTATAATGGCCTGCCACTGCTCGTTATAATCCCAGGTCTCTGCAGGGTGAGAATCATAATCTGAAGGGCGTGGATCATAATGCTGGGTCTCTGGACGGCGTGGATCGTCATCGCGGGGATCGGCTCTGTTCTTTGGAGAAGACCATCGCCCGTAATCATCAGGGGAGTCAGACCCTCGAAAATGTTTGCTCTTGCCCCTATCCTTTTTACCCTTGCCCTTCAATTTATCGTATAATTTGTCGAAGAACTTCTTCAACTCCTTACGGATCGTCTTCTTGACCCATTTACGATCCACCTTACCCTCGCTGGGACTGAATACTGGCCGAGATCCGCTCGACGATGAAGATGAAGGAATATTAAACTGAATTAACGTTCCGCTTTGCCCGAGGATCGTTTCTTGGAATATTATCAATTTATCATACAACGATTAATCCTAACATGCTCCTATGAATTTAACAGCTGCACGTTGGAGTTCAGAAATACCTGAAGAATTCAGAAGAATTCGTCAATCTGTCGCTGAACAGGTCAGCCAACTTCAACGCTCCGTTTGACCCCTCAAACGACCTCTAATCGTATTTTGTGAAGAAATACGACTTCTTTGTCTTCGAAAGAGCTTTCCGTGGCCGCCTGATTCGTCTGAATCGGAGTTCTGTGGAGGACGTTATGGCCGTTTTACGGAGACTGCCAGAACTTGGTTTCCTGCGAAAATCTGACTCCAGCTCTGATCTTCTCGACTGTATCCCGCTCAATTCCCAACGTTGGATGGACAACGAGCTATGGAAATTCCCAAGACAGAATGACCACTCACGATTTCCTGCGCTCCGCTCTGCTCTCAAAACCCTAATTTTATCAGTATGTTTTCCTGAGAGCTGACAGCTGTATTTAATAATACAGAAAACTGAGAGGGGGCGCCAGTTACTATGTGAGGGCCGAAATTCTGCCCTACTTGGGCTAGGAGACATTGGGCCAGCCCAGGGACCAGATACAAGGAATAAAGATGGGCCTCAAATAAATTAATTTATCTATGGTCAGCCCAGACCATAATTAATTTATAAATATCAGTTCATTCCACTAGAGAACCGATACTGACTTACCCCTTTATTGCCGGTGATGAGTCGGGGCTTGTATTTAGACTTATTAAATCTCCGTATTTAAAATATCCGACATCCATTAATTAATTAGAGCTCTGACAGCTTAAATTAATTAATCTCTTAATAATTCCTTAAGCAGTACCACTCAAACTTTATTATTACGCCTGAACTTAATCAACCTGCAGGGTTTAGCGTAATAAACCTTATTGAGCTCCTTAAGGGGATGTCATTATCCTATACCGGATACGGGTACTAATACAGATAATCAAATATCATATATTAACCGCTATCACCCAAGATACAGAGTACTCGAGTTAGTATATAACTTTCACCCATAGTAAGTCAAAGTGATATACGAATTAATATATATATCTGAATACTTATTAGTATTAAGATTTATAAGTCACCGAGATCTTGATTCTTCACTTAAGTCAGATAGAAGAATACATCTCAAACTGTGGTCCTATCAATACGTAATGACGTACCAGTATAGACAAGTAGCCAAGACAAACTACTTCTATCTATACTGCAGCCTAAACCAATAACTTGTCCTAGAGTTATTTCGGCTGTGATCATATTATATCTCTTAAGGTTATTCCAATTATATGGTCTTCTGTGATCTACAACACACCATATAATCTACTTATATAGAGATAAAGAACATACATATGCAATCATGAACACAATCAGTTAGGAGATTAGATAGTGAACTTAGGAAACATTGTATACAAGCATAAAACGTTCTTGCTTTCAGTATACAAATCCAACAATCTCCCACTTATACTAAAGCAAACTTTTAGTATACAATGCGTCTATTTACAAATCACCTAACACTTCTCCCACTTATACTTAAAGTTTTCCTAAGTGGGTGGCATCAATCTGGCATCAATCGCATTCCCATCTTTCAATGACCATTTGCGATAAGCCTTTTGTGAAAGATCAGTAGGTTTCTCCAATATGTGAGAATTTATTCTTTGAGCACAAAAAAAAACCTCGATTTACGAATAATCGTATAACTTGGTACTTACTCTCCATGTGTTTAACCCCTTGTGGTTCTTGGATTCCTTAGAGTTCGCAACTGCACTTGAGGTATCACGAAGGTGATGCTCCCACGCAAACTAGGAATTACCCTTAGATCCTGGAGGTAGTGGTCAAACCAAAAGGTTTTACCTCCCAAGAAAAAACACATAGCTCGAGGTAATTATTCTTTGTTCCGGTCAGCCTGGAAATCCGAAATCATATAATCCAAAAAGGAACTAAACTGTCTAACTGGTAAACTATCCTTATTCTCTAGTCAGGGACTTGAGAATATAATTTACCACAATTCAGTGTCCTTAACTAGGACTATACTGATATCTTATAATCATGCTAACTGCATAGCAAATATAAGATCTCGTACATAGCAATCCATACATGAAGCTATCTACTGCGGAAACGTAGAATACTGCCTTCATTTCCTCAACCTTAATAGGCATCTTAAGACATAGTCTTTAGATAAAGGAACGCCATATCTAAAAGGTAGCAATCCTTTCTTGGCGGTATTCATACTACAACGAGTATTCTCAGTATCAATGTAAGACACTCGAGATAAGCCCAACATCCTTTTCTAGTGATCCCTTATAACCTTGATCACAAAGATGTATGCCGTATCTCCTTAGTCTTTCATCTGAGACTGTTCGGATAACCATTACTTTATGTCTTGACAATAGCTCCATATTGTCGCCAATTAGGAGGATATTATCTACATAAAATGCAAGATAAACCACATCACCGATGACACGAGAGCGATTGACACGAGATGTTTCTCTCCCTCCCTCACGTAACCTCGATGGTTTAAGTGAGCTGCTATGGGTAAAATGATCCGAATGTTCTGAGCATGGCACTGACGAAAATATCATCATAACCTATACCCTTACACTGGGCATAACCTTTCGCCGCCAGTCTAGTTTCGGAAGCTACGACCTTGCTCATTCGGGCCTGTCATTACCTTGTATACTCACTTACAACCTAAGGCATGACTGCCTCCTGGTAGCAAGATTTTTCTAGTATACACCCATATTCTTAATGGATTGCTCCATTGAGGCGTGCCAGGAATCTACATTCTCGTCTTCCACTAATTCCAAGTAGATATCTGGGTCGATTCTCTTATATTCACTACTAGGGACTAAATCCAAAGATTCTCCCAAGAACATAAATCGATCGGGTTGACCCACAACCCTCCCACTACAATGGATCTGTGGTGGCACATGTGTGTCAACAGTGCGTGCAGTGTCTTGTGGTACAAAACTCTTGCACACTTGGCTTGGGTGATGGAATCGCCTGTCTAATGTCTTCAATTTCTTGAAGTACACTATCTGACTTGGATTAGTGATTATTCCCATAGCCCACTTCTAAGAATCGTGTGTCATTGCTAATAACCACCTTCTGATTCTTTAGGACTAATTGCAAAGATGCATAACTCATCATCGGACATATTTTTCCCAGAGTGACCTATTTCTTCTCTCCACCACACCATCTTATATAGGGATTACATGGTGTAGTAAACTGGGTTGGAATCCCAAACACTGACAATGAATCAGAAAAAATCATTCCTAACACATTATTGCCCCTTTATCCCATTTGTCATGAATGACCCGGTCTCCATCTTTTCCTCTATACAGGATTCGCAGGTTCCAAAAGGTACAACTTGGATTGAATCCAATGTACTATTTAGACACGAGCCTTTGGATCCTGTTAAGATAGATGTGACCTAATCTAGGGTATCAATATATGTGTAAGATCCTCATGAGAGATTAGCCTTAACTTTTCTCTTTCTTTTGTTCGATGATGTAAATGCAATATAAAGGTATTTTTTAGACAAGTTATAGTATGAAGAGAGATGTTCAAAATACTAGAATAGACAACTTTGTCATTTCTTATGATAGAAACACCACTATCAAAAATGACATAAGATCCATCTATTCAAAATTTTGAAACATGATAAGGAACTCTCAAAAACTAAACTATGTCTTTAGAACTTAAAGACAAGTCTCCAATTGCAATAACTGCGACTCTAGTCACGTTGCCTATGAAGACTATCATCTCATCACTTCTCAGCTTCCTTGTCAGCTTATAAAAAGCCATGCAAGATGTAACAATCATTATCAGTTTCTCTCGTTATCCACTACTCATAACTGAGTAGAAAACAAGCTGACATGTCTCAGTTACTATAGCAAGTGAGATACCTTAACCCTTTGCCTTGAGTATTGAAAGAAGAAATCTCCAATACTCAATCTTATCACACCACTACTCCCACTATTTCCCTTGTCTTTCTTGCCCCTTGGATCCTTCTTCTTCCCGTCATTCGACGAAGAAGGTGGCTATCCTTTGGCAATAACAAGTGTTTGCACATCTTTTTCCCACAACTTCCTTAGCTGTAACTAGAGCATTCAACAACTCAAAAGAGTATATTCTTTCTTGCTCACAACAGCGTTGAGGCGGAAGTTCTTAATTAAAAGACTTGGGAAGAAAGTTCAGGATAATATCGACTTTTGTCTCACCGTCGATACTTCCACTGAGCAAGTCTAATCCGTCAAAATTTGCATGACATGCTCGTGCATTGAGCTGTGCTCACTTATAAAAATAACAAGATTACTCTCATCAAATTTAAATGAGCAGCTCATACCGACTCTTCGAACACTTTCTTGAGATTAAGCATGATGCTAATAGCATCGTCCATGCCCTGATGTTGGAGCTACAAGGTTTGTGACATTATACTCATAATAAAGCATATAGCCACATTATTCGTCACATGCTACCTTTTATGCAGTTCCTTTTTCCCATCAGTTGTCTCATTGTTCGAATAAATAGAACGTCGAGTAGTAAGCAACACAAAATATGTGTTTAGTTTGTGATAAAGATAGAAATCCAAAACTGCGTTTCCATTTTATACATGTGGACCGGTTAAAAGACTTTGTGCAAGAATAAATAAACAAAAGGAGACATAGACATATCTGAAAGTAACGAACATAAAGCACATAATTCGTAACAATAATATTGTAACCTTTTGATAAAACAATATTAATGAAACCTCCAACCGCTCAAAGAATCCCATGTGCAAGCCACGTGGGGTGGACGTTTACACACGAACTCCTCAACCAGACTATTTACCTAGTCATTTAATTTCTATCCATGTCAACTTGACCTTTTTGACAAAAGAAATCAATAGTTGGCGCCTTAACTAGACCATATCATCATCAAGAAGGGACTCCTTTGGGAGTTGTACATTGTACTTGATATGATATCTAAGCAATGACCACATTTTAACCTTAAAAATTAAATTCTCGAAATTAGCATACTCACTCGGACCATGCCGCTTTCAATTTAATTTCCTTGGTTATCTTATTTAATACCATTCTCCAAAGTACTTGTGAAAAATTATACAAGTAAGCCACGTGGGGTGGACGTTTACTGCATAACTCCCACTACTTTAATTGTTTAAATATTTTTATAGAAACCTCATCTGACAAACTTATGAGAAACAAATATGAAGTAAGCCACGTGGGGTGGACGTTTACTCACATTGTCAATCATTTTGTCTAGAGACCGCATGTGGAGGTCTACATAATTTTAAGAATAAAATTAATTAGAAATAACCACAATTTAACTTTGAAATTAAATTCTCGAATTTTGACATACTCACTCGGACCATGCCGCATTCAATTTAATTTCTTAGTTATCTTATTTAAATCCATCATCTAAAGTACTCGTGAAAAATTATACGAGTAAGCCACGTGGGGTGGACGTTTACTCACATAACTCCCACTACTTTGATGGATTTAAATATTTTTATAGAAATCTCATCTGACAAACTTATGAAAGAACAAACATGAAGTAAGCCACGTGGGGTGGACGTTTACTCACATTGTCAATCATTTTGTCTAGAGACCGCATGTGGAAAACTAAATAATTTTTAATCATCTATAAAATTATCAATACAGCTTAGTCCTTTTTTCTTTCAAAAGGTTTGATCATGCTCAACATATAATCCTAAACATGCTCATCTAGAACGCAACATGTAAAACATGCTCACAGAATTCTAAAAACATGCTTAAGAAAACGATAAACCTAGCATGCTTGTCTAAGCGCAGTTAATAAACACACATTAACAAGCAAAGACAAAAAAAAAACAGCATGCATAGAGCATAAGGGATTAACACCACGACATGCAATGAACAGAAATAAAGAATTAAAATTCTTCGTGACCCATTCGTGGAATCCCAACATCTATTCTATTACATTTTGTAAACAAAAGTAAAACTCGGCCCGAAAAAGCTTCAAAACCGTCGTCGGAATTAGGGTTTGGGCCCCCTAGGGTTTGAAACGCAGCTAGGGTTTGGAAAACCTAGCCGCCACCACATCCTTCGACCAGCCGCCTCTCCACCGCGCAGCAGCCGCCCGGCGCTGCTGCAGCGCCCCAGCGCACAAGGCAGCCCGACGCTGGTAGCAGCCTCCTCGGCGTGCAGCAGCGGCAGTCGGCAGCACACGGTCCCTCCACCGCACGAACACAGCAGCAGCAGCAGCGGGCTCCGGCGTGGACTGGAGAGCAGCAGCGGCAGCGGCAGTGCGTCGCTTGCCGGGCACGCCGCGCGCACAGCGCGTAGGCACTGCCCCAGGCGCGCGCTGCCCCCATCGCTCGCCTCCTCCTCGCCCTGACCCGCACCATCAGCAGCAGACTCCGGCGCCTCGGCGCGCAGATAGCAGCTCGGCAGCAGCGGCCGCGCGACGCCCTCCGGGCACGCAGCGCGCGAAACGCACACGCGCAGCCCTAGGCGCGCACCGCTCCCGCTCGCCCCAGCCCAGCCTCGCCTCGCCTCGCCTCGGCCTCGCCCAGCGCGCACTCGCCCGTGCAGCAGCAGCGTGCACAGCGCACGACCAGGCGCGCGCGACACACGGCGCGCAAGTGCCCGTGCGCGCGCTGCCCTCGGCGCCGGCAACCTCTGCCGCACCGCATCCGGCACGCCACCTCCGTCCACCTTTCTTACGTTGTTGATTCGTCGTCGTGCTCATCTCGTTCTTCAGATTTTACAGATTACAACGGAAAAACAAAAACAATTGAAAACCTAATCTAACCACGGATTTTCTCGTGGTGAAAAACGATTACAACGTCAAACGACGTATCCCACGAAGAACAGCAGCAGTAAAAACAACGCACATTATTAATCGTACATAAATTAATAATAGAGCCAAGAAATTAATCCTGGGCTCTGATACCAATTGAAGGAATATTAAACTGAATTAACGTTCCGCTTTGCCCGATGATCATTTCTTGGAATATTATCAATTTATCATACAACGATTAATCCTAACATGCTCCTATGAATTTAACAGCTGCACGTTGGAGTTCAGAAATACCTGAAGAATTCAGAAGAATTCGTCAATCTGTCGCTGAACAGGTCAACCAACTTCAACGCTCCGTTTGACCCCTCAAACGACCTCCAATCGTATTTGGTGAAGAAATACGACGTCTTCGTCTTCGAAAGAGCTTTCCGTGGCCGCCTGATTCGTCTGAATCGGAGTTCTGTGGAGGAAGTTATGGCCGTTTTACGGAGACTGCCAGAACTTGGTTTCCTGCGAAAATCTGACTCCAGCTCTGATCTTCTCGACTGTATCCCGCTCAATTCCCAACGTTGGATGGACAACGAGCTATGGAAATTCCCAAGACAGAATGACCACTCACGATTTCCTGCGCTCCGCTCTGCTCTCAAAACCCTAATTTTATCAGTATGTTTTCCTGAGAGCTGACAGCTGTATTTAATAATACAGAAAACTGAGAGGGGGCGCCAGTTACTATGTGAGGGCCGAAAATCTGCCCTACTTGGGCTAGGAGACATTGGGCCAGCCCAGGGACCAGATACAAGGAATAAAGATGGGCCTCAAATAAATTAATTTATCTATGGTCAGCCCAGACCATAATTAATTTATAAATATCAGTTCATTCCACTAGAGAACCGATACTGACTTACCCCTTTATTGCCGGTGATGAGTCGGGGCTTGTATTTAGACTTATTAAATCTCCGTATTTAAAATATCCGACATCCATTAATTAATTAGAGCTCTGACAGCTTAAATTAATTAATCTCTTAATAATTCCTTAAGCAGTACCACTCAAACTTTATTATTACGCCTGAACTTAATCAACCTGCAGGGTTTAGCGTAATAAACCTTATTGAGCTCCTTAAGGGGATGTCATTATCCTATACCGGATACGGGTACTAATACAGATAATCAAATATCATATATTAACCGCTATCACCCAAGATACAGAGTACTCGAGTTAGTATATAACTTTCACCCATAGTAAGTCAAAGTGATATACGAATTAATATATATATCTGAATACTTATTAGTATTAAGATTTATAAGTCACCGAGATCTTGATTCTTCACTTAAGTCAGATAGAAGAATACATCTCAAACTGTGGTCCTATCAATACGTAATGACGTACCAGTATAGACAAGTAGCCAAGACAAACTACTTCCATCTATACTGCAGCCTAAACCAATAACTTGTCCTAGAGTTATTTCGGCTGTGATCATATTATATCTCTTAAGGTTATTCCAATTATATGGTCTTCTGTGATCTACAACACACCATATAATCTACTTATATAGAGATAAAGAACATACATATGCAATCATGAACACAATCAGATAGGAGATTAGATAGTGAACTTAGGAAACATTGTATACAAGCATAAAACGTTCTTGTTTTCAGTATACAAATCCAACAGAAGAAGTATGCGGCGCTGGCCGCTTTCCCGGATCAATAGAATGACGAGCCGGCTCGTGGGGTCGAGCATCCCTCATAGGGCCTTGAACACTCTGGCTGCGAGTCATACGAGGTTGTCTAGGTACCTCCTCCTCGTCCCCGCGCTCCTCCACAACACGGCCTCTGGTGTGCTGTGGAAATTGGACACCCCCGAGCTAATGGGTTCTCGGGGAATTTGAATCTCACCGAGAGTTCGCCCGGTGTCAGCGCTGATATGAAGTAGTTACTCTCCATCTCATGCTCATCGGGGTTCAAATCCAGGACACCACCCTAGAAAGCAACATAGATAATATCTTAGAACATAAGTAAAACCAGTAACGGTGAAACACTAAATTTGAAATTACTGATTACCTGTCCCTTAAATAGATCTCGCAGACCGTGAAGCCAGGGCTTACCCCTAAAAGTCCATCTCAAACATCTTGGGTGCGCTGTCGGATCACCACTAGATGCTGTCACCATCTGTCTGAAGCTCGGGATGCGCTACAATGCCCAAACAAATAAAGCCCACGAAGGACCGTAGAAGTGATACTTCTCGCCGGTTCCTATCTCTGTCGTATAATGGAATAACACCTTATATGAATACACGTCCCAGGGGAATCTATCAAATGAATCCAAATCATCCACCAACACCCAAAGCCACGGCTGTACACGCGTATCCAACCCAAGAACAATGGTGCGAGCCACACACACGAGGACAACACGAAGGTACAGGCTCCCATCCTCATCATCTACTCGACGATCCAAATTGCACACGCGTTTAATGAGCGCGTGTACGGTCATAGTTCGCCCACCGCAAAATCGTCGGTGTACCTCCACGTGACTGCAATCGTGCTGTAATGTCGCATTGAACATCGTTGGACCGAAATTGAGCCCAGTCACTAATGCGTAGTCCGCGGGGGAAAATCTTACTCGTGCTCCACACAGAAAGAAACACATCTCATTATTTTCTGACACAATCTGCCTCGATACAACCTGGTGCAATGCTCTATTGCTCTTCATGCCGGGTCTCCAATCAGTGAAATGGCCAAAACATTACTCTCTAAACCGTCCCAATAACCCTTCATTGCACTCATTGTCGACCGAAATTAAAGTGCGCATCAGCTCCGAAAAAGCGGTATCCCTATTGTATGTGCTGATAGTTACCTCCCTCTGGTCAATAGTGTCGGGACGAAGATATGGGACATCCGCCTATTCATTTACAAAATGAAAACCATAATAAATTCAGTAAAATATTAAAAAATAATACAAATAGAAAAATACATAAAAAATAGTAAAATATGCAACAAAAAGATGCGTCCGACCGGTGAATTAATTAACAAACACTGTTAAACAATATAATTAACACTTAAACAATTTAATTCATAAGCAATACTAATTCAATAACTAACACTTAAACAATATAATTAAATTAAATTTTGTAAAATAGTTATAATTACTATAAAGATAATAGTAGATAAAATAGAAGATTTTATGCCGATATAGAATGTGTCCGGCCGGTGAAGTTCCCGGAAAAATGTGTCCGGCCGGGTACATTTTCGCTAAACAATGTTCCGGTCGGACATATTTTTCCGGCCACTTCACCGGTCGGACACATATTTTTTATTCATATTTTCATGTTTTATACACGATTTAAAAGTTAAAAGTTAGAAAAAAAAAACAAATTCTACATCAAAAATGCCTAATTCGAAACTCATTTAGATCAAAATGCACAGACTAACATTTCATCTATATAATTTCATAAAGCAATACTAATTCTCGACAAAATGAACATTGTTAACTTCATATATAATTTCATACCAAGCAATATAATTTCATACCAAGCAATTATTCGTTAAAACTAATTAATTAATTAACTACACTTTTGTGAGAAACTTCATATATAATTATTCGTACAAAAATAATGAATTAATTAACAAACACTGTTAAACAATATAATTAACACTTAAACAATTTAATTCATAAGAAATACTAATTCAATAATTAACACTTAAACAATATAATAAATTAAATTCAGTAAAATAGTTATAATCACTATAAAGATAATAGTAGATAAAATAAAAGATTTTATGCCGATACAGAATGTGTCCGGCCGGGTACATTTTCGCTAAACAATGTTCCGACCGGACACTTTTTTCCGGAGACTTTCCCGGGCGGACACATGTTATTTCTGCATAGAAAAGATTTTTATACAATTTTATAGTTAACGCTTAACTCAAAAAAATAAAACCTGTGAAGAAGAGGATGACGAAGATGCCATGGAATTTTCTCGATTTAGTTTGTCTCTCGCGTGAATGATGCGTGTGAAGTTCTTTCTTCATCTCCCTCTCGCCGTTAAATTCAAATTTTGCCCAACCTCAATGAATTGAAGATGTGAATATAATGATATATGACTTGATATTCCTTTCCAACCGATGGGATATGGGTCAGCTTTATCATGCATGAGTTACCTTATTATTAGGCTTTATGTCTATCACCAAAGATTTAAAAAAAAAAATAGATTCTCCCTTCAATTAGATGAGGACGATTCTTGGACAAAGAAGAATATATCGGAAATCTCCAAAATATTTGCTTATGATTGGTGGTATAAGAGGTGAGTTGTATTGGAAAAGATATGGATATATATATATATATATATATATATATATATATATATATAGGAATTGGTTCAATTGAGAAGCTCAAATGTGTTGAGAAGTTGAGAAGCAATGTAATAGATGAACATGTTAGTACATTTTGATGAACATGGTAATTAGACACTATATAAATAAATTCTTTGAACATACCAAATACAACTGACGAACATACGAATTTATTTAATTTGTTAAAAAATACGTCACCGCCAATGATCTAACCCCAGATCAAACTCGTGTTCATAAAAACTAATTGGCATGTTCATCTATTAAATTGCTTCTCAACTTCTCAACACATTTGAGCTTCTCAATATAACCTAACCCTATATATATATATATATACAAAGAATTTCAAGGAATATATGTATTGAACGGAAGAGAGAGAATTTGGTAAAAAAAAATCAAATTAAGAGATTAAAGGGAAAAAAAATAAAAATTTTAAGATAGATACACACGCATTTTAAAAAAATTAAGAGAAAGAATTTCATTCAAGAATATATATACATACATACACACGCCCGGACATGAATTTTAAGGAATATATGTATTGAACGGAAGAGAAAGAATTTGGTCAAAAAAAAAAATTCAAATTATGAGATTAAAGTGAAAAAAAATAAAAATTTTAAGATAGATACACACGCATATATATTAGAGTAAAATTTTGAAGTAGCCAAAATGAAGCATAAAACACAATTTATGGCCACATTGAAAAAATACAAATTTTGGCCATTTTTATTGATTTGGACGTTTTTGCCCTTAATGAGGCGGACCGGGTAGGATCAGGCACGCGGGTCGCGTGCCGGGTCGGGTTAGGCACTTATGGCACTATTAGTGCCATAAGTGCCAAGATTTTAATTTGGTTTTATTTTGGATTTCCGATGGCACTTAGTGCCATAAGTGCCATCGGAAATCCAAAATAAAACCAAGTAAAATAGTCATTTTGGCACTTATGGCACTAATTGCCATAAGTGCCAACGAAAATTCAAAATAAAACTAATTAAAATGGTCATTTGGGCACTTATGGCACTAATAGTGCCACAAGTGCCATACGTGCAGCACAAATACAGAAACAACAACATCATTTAAACCCTAAATGGATAATCTAAACCCTAAATGGAACATCTAAACCCCAAATGAATAATCTAAACCCTAAATGGAATATCTAAACCCTAGGGAGAAGTGTGCACTTATGGCACTATTAGTGCCATAAGTGCCATACGTGCAACACAGATCAGATCAAATCAGATCAGATCTGTCGATGGCTGAAATCGAAGGAGGCGAAGATCAGATCTGCCGATAGAGGAGGCGGCGCAACGATCAGATCAGATCCACCGCCGCCGCCTCATCAGATCAGATCCACCGCCGCCTCATCAGATCAGATCTGCCGCCGCCGCCGCCTCATCCTCCGCCACCTGACCGACCTCCTCCACGCCGCCGATTTCAGAGGACCGGATCTCCTCCACTGCCGCCGCCTCATCCTCTACTCCGACGAAGTCTGCCCAAGCCGCGAGAGCTCCGACGAATTCTCCAAGCTCGGTGCCGCTGGAGAGAGAGAGAGAGAGAGAGATGGGGAGATGAGAAAGAGAGAGGAGAGGAGAGAGAGAGAAGGGTAGAATAGTCATGACATACAAAAAATGGCCAAAATTTATGTTTTTTCAAATGGTGGACAAAATTTGATGTTGTATGTTGAATAGGGCCATTTGGCCCTATTGTTTCTATATATTATTAGCTTCCTGACATGTTTTTGTTTTTGTTTTTTTTTTTTTTTTATGAAATTGAATTAAATAGAATATTTTATGCCTAAATAAAATCTGTCCGGCCGGTAATTTTCCCGAAAAAATGTGTTCGGCCGGTTCATTGTTTACCTGAAATGTACCCGGGCGGATACATTTGTCCGGGCACTTCACCGGCCGGACAGATCATATAACGACATAAAATTCTCTATTTTATCTATTTGTATCTTTATATTAATTATTACTATTTTGCTGAATTTAATTTAATTATATTGTTTAAGTGTTAATTATTGAATTAGTGTTGCTTGGAGAATAGTATTGCTTGGTATGAATTATTATATTACATGTTTATTTTTGAGAGAGCATGCACAATGTGTCTGGTCGTTTTTTCAATTTAAAGATATGAATATATATATATATAGTGTTATATATTAGGTCTTAATAGTAACGTTCAAAAATATATATACATACATACACACGCTCGGACACATTAATTTCCACTCCACATTAATAATGAATGATGTCCCAGAAAAAGGGCAAAAAAAAAAAATAGGAAAATAAAAAATTGGCATGCATGCATGCACTTAAAACAAATAATAAAAACAAAAAACACAATTTTTAATGCACTCAAAACCATGAATTCGGTCAACATCACTAAGAGTGTGTACGAAATGTCATATGATCACATTTGATGTTGACCCAATTAAGGGTAATTTAGTCTTTTAGGGCATAGATTGCTTTCTATGATAAGAGAGAGCATTTTTCAAAAAAAAGATAACGGATGGGGCATTTTTGCCCATTATCAGAATTTTTATCAATACATAACAAATAAATTCGCATAACTCATTATTTACACCAAATATTATTATGACTCGCATATAATTATTTATTATTTTAATTAAAAATAATATTTTATTTCTCTCCTTTTTTTTGACAAATATATTCTCAATAAAGTTATTTTATCTTTTTTATTTTATTACAAATTATTCATTTCTTAATGTTTGTATTCAGGTCCTGTTGCCTATTTCATTGGGACGAAATAATTAATTTATTTCATACTTCAAAGCTTAACTCAGTACTTTTAGTGCTACAAACAATTGAGCACGATATATCTACTGATAGGGATGATAATATTAAAAATCAAATAAATTTTTCAAAATAGGATTAATTATATACTCCATCCGTCCCAATAATAACATCTCAAATTTTCTTTTTAGGTGTCTCATTTATAATGTCTCAACCCAAAAAAATGAAATAATTTAATTTATCTACTCTATTTATCTCTCTACTCATTTACTTTACATCTCTCTTACTTTTTCACTACTTTCTTTATCTCTCTCCTCATTTACTTTATCTCTCTCTTTATTTATATGTTCTTAATTTGCGTACCCTATTTTTGGGACGTTATTATTGCGAGGGAGGAAGTAGTTTACAAGGTAAAAATTTTAGCGAATTTTAGTTAGTAACCTCAATTTCGATTTATTCTTCGTATGTTTTGAACGTTGAGAAATTATGGACACTCTATTTTTGGATACTATCTCATACATAATTTTTACTATTTTATCCTTGAAATGTAGACGATTTAACCACAATCTACTTAACAATATTATTAATGTGAGACCATTTCTCCACTATCAATACTTCAAATGATTTTTTATTAAAATTAATCTGTGTTAACGTATACATATTTATAGAGAATGGAGGGAGTAATATCGCCAACCGCTAATGACCTTGCTAGAATTCAAATGTGGCTTTTATTAGGAATGTTAGGTGGTCTAGATTTGCCTGTAATATAGGTGCAAGAATTGTTCAATTATTTGGGTAGCACTTCAATATGAGGTACAATCAAGCTAGTGAAGGAATATTAAATTGAATTAACGTTCCACTTTGCCCGATGATCGTTTCTTGGTTATTATTAATTTATCATACAACGAATAAATCCTAACATGCTCCTATGAATTTAACAGCTGCACACAGGTGTTAGGAAAAACTTACTTGAGAATCGGATGCACAAACTGTTGATGATCGTGTCGAAAGAATCTGACTCTAGCTCTGATCTTCTCGACTGTATCCCGCTCAATTCCCAACGTTGGATGGACAACGAGCTATGGAAATTCCCAAGGCAGAAAGATCACTCACGTTTCTGCGCCTCCCTCTGCTCTCAAAAACCCTAATTTTTATCAGTGTATTTTCCTGAGAGCTGACAGCTGTATTTAATAATACAGAAAAGGGGAGGAGGCGCCACTTTCTTGGTGAGGGCCGAAAATTCTGTCTTCTTGGGCTAGGAGACATTGGGCCAGCCCAGAGACCAGATACAAGGAATAAAGATGGGCCTCAAATAAATTAATTCATCCATGGTCAGCCCAGACCATAATTAATTTATAAATATCAGTTCATTCCACTAGAGAACCGATACTGACTTACCCCTTTATTGCCGGTGATGAGTCGGGGCTTGTATTTAGACTTATTAAATCTCCGTATTTAAAATATCCGACATCCATTAATTAATTAGAGCTCTGACAGCTTAAATTAATTAATCTCTTAATAATTCCTTAAGCAGTACCACTCAAACTTTATTATTACGCCTGAACTTAATCAACCTGCAGGGTTTAGCGTAATAAACCTTATTGAGCTCCTTAAGGGGATGTCATTATCCTATACCGGATACGGGTACTAATACAGATAATCAAATATCATATATTAACCGCTATCACCCAAGATACAGAGTACTCGAGTTAGTATATAACTTTCACCCATAGTAAGTCAAAGTGATATACGAGTTAACATATATATCTGAATACTTATTAGTATTAAGATTTATGAGTCACCGAGATCTTGATTCTTCACTTAAGTCAGATAGAAGAATACATCTCAAACTGTGGTCCTATCAATACGTAATGACGTACCAGTATAGACAAGTAGCCAAGACAAACTACTTCCATCTATACTGCAGCCTAAACCAATAACTTGTCCTAGAGTTATTTCGGCTGTGATCATATTATATCTATTAAGGTTATTCCAATTATATGGTCTTCTGTGATCTACAACACACCATATAATCTACTTATACAGAGATAAAGAACATACATATGCAATCATGAACACAATCAGATAGGAGATAAGAATAGTGAAAACAGGAATCATTGTATACAAGCATAAAGTTCTTGCTTTCAGTATACAAATCCAACAATCTCCCACTTATACTAAAGCAAAACTTTTAGTATACAATGTGTCTAAATACTAGCTATTACAAAAACTTCACTTCATCTGTAACACCCCGTACTTTTCCTATGTTGTGAGATAGTGTCTTAACACTATTGAGAGTACTGAGATGTCGAATTACGAGACTACTTTTTTTTTTTATGACCAAATAAGACTGATTGTCTTTTAAATAGAAATACGAGTGAATAAACCAACGATGGAATTAGAGTGATGAGATTTGAGAAATGAGTTGAGATAGAGATGCTGATTGAATTGAGCTGAGATTTTTTTTTTATTTCCAACTACCGGGAATAGAGATACCGGATACTGAGATATCAGAGATTGACTGTCCTATTAAGAAAATAGGAATAATGAGTTGGAAATAGAGTCGATGAAGAAAGAGTGAGAACCTTGATGAAAGGAGTCGGTCAGAGAGACGTCTAGGCTGTCTGTGTTTACCGACTACTTTGATGTGATGTTATGTGAATCTACGTGACTAATTGATTATGTGATTTCTGTGACATGTGTCATTATGACCAAGTTATTATGATTTTTAATTGAGACTTTAGCATTTGGAATTTTGATTAAGTTTCCAAAGCAAGTGTGGTTTATTTTTATCGAGAAATCGAATGATGCCGGTTTATGGAAATTTTTCCAAGCATAATATTTTTTTTTAAATTATTTTTCCTATGATGAGGAATATTATAATTGAGTGAGTGCACTAATATTAGTGCTATAATTATTTTATTTTGGTCACATGAATAATTATACTATGGTACTTTATTAATGAGTAATATTTCCATAGTTTTTGTGATTATTATTTAATCACCCTTCTCACATGATTTATTTTTAATTTCCCAAGTATGAGACTAATTACTAAAATTTACTAAGTGTAGAGATTGAGAGAGTAGAGATTTAGAGAGTAGAGATTAGAGAGAGTGTAGAGATTAGAGAGAGAGAGATCAAGGCATTAATTGCCAAATATTCTCAAGATCATCAAATCCTCTTTAAAGATTCACAAATCTTTTATAAGATTACCAAGATCATTTCATATCTTGCAAATTCCTCTCTCTCCTTCTCCCCTAACTTTCGACCACCACCTCTCTCCCCTTCATCTCTCTACTTTCCACCATTTTCCTCCATTGATGCACCTTCGAAGCTTCACCAAAATATGTCAAACACATAAATCACCAATAAAATCCCACCTTAAACACCTTCCATCTCCTTAGATTCAAGAAGATCCATGGAGATTCAATCTTGAAGATAGTGAGAGAAAATTTGATATTTGGTGTAAACTTGGGTAAGTAATCTCCATATTCATAGATTAGACTTGTATGATGTTATATGTGAGTGTATTTGAAGGATTGAAGCAAGAAAATCACCCCCTTCATTTTTCTCTAAATTTTCGAAAATATGGGTCTCATACCCTTCAAAAAATTTTCTTTTTCTTTCCTTGAATTGGGGTGAGAAAAATGATCTATGATATGTTTGGTGATGATTGATGTGTGTTTTGAAAAGCTATGCTTTGAGATTCAAATTTTGAATGAGTTTAGTTTACCCAAAATTGGGAGATTTTGAGTCAATGAGATAATAGATAAATTGATGATGTAAATGAGTCTATGATGATGATTGATGGAGTAATTTGAGTATATGATGTCCATTGGAGTTTTTGGTGTGAGTTAGTTTACTAAAATTAGGGATATGTGTATATATGCCCTTATATGTAAATTGATGGTTTTTATGTGAGATTAATTGGTTAAAAATGAAAGATATATGAATAGATTAAAGATTCATATGTGTTTATAAATTTCAAGGAGTTAGTTTAGTAAAAATTAGGACTTTTTGATCTATGTGTTATTTAAGTGATTTTGCTTAAAATATATGTTTTTAAGCATGATAGTAGTGTCTTTGCATGTTTGATTAAGTCTATTGTAGGCTAAATAAAATTTTGGATTAGTTTAGTTTGTATGAGTTTTGAGTTTTGTATGATGTGAGTTTGATGCTTGATAAAATGAGGTCAATTTGCTCTATGATCCTTATGAGAATTTTATCCATGTTTTGCTAAGAGTTTTATGTTGATACATGGATTCTTATTAAAATATAGTTTTTATGATAAAAAGAGAATGAATATGTGAATAAGGAGTTATATGATGTAAATGATCATATTTGAGTAATTTTGAGCATGAGATTGAGAAGAGGATTAAATTGATGCGTTTGTAGAAACGTTTTCCTTGAGATTTGAGTTTATGATGAAAAAGGAGATTTGAGATTGAGTATGATGAGTATTTTAATGTTTTTGAATGTTTTTGAGTGTTATATGTGTTTAAAATGAGCTTTGATTGGTTTTCTTTGAAGGAATGTTGAATCGAGCATTTAAGAGTTTGAGATGAGTTTTTGGTGATTTTTCGTAGGCTACTGACCTACTGTGATCGACGGGTTGTCGATGTCTAATGGCTTTGAAAATTTTACAGCATGTCCCTACATGAGTCTTGAGCATACCGGTAAAATTTCAAGTCATTTGGACTTGATTTACGATTTTTATAAAATGCAAAACCAAAACTGCCGAATATGGTAGACCGTGGTAAAAACGCCATATCTCCCAAACCACTTGGAGTTTCTGACTCTACTTTTTTTTAAATGAAACTAGACTCAAATACCTTTCTTTTGGTATGAGTCTGGAGTCCAGGAGATGTCGGAGTCAGAACGTGTTAAATTTTGAAGTTGAGTCAGTGGGAAAACAGAACATGATTTGTTGATGTTTGATTGTATTTTCTTATGTGCCTTATGTGTTTATGTTGCCTAAGTGTTTTAATGAGATTAGACGAGTCTTATATGAGAGATAAATCGAGACTTAGAACCATGATTTTCTTGAAACCTATCCTTGGACTTAAGGATTTTAAATGAGGGAAGAGTTTATGTAGAGTTGGTTAAGGAGATAGAATATAATATAGAGCATGAGTTGAGGCATGAGTTTTTGTCGTTGAGTTTCTAATCGGGATTCATTTTATGACATGAACCTTCGATGATGACGATGATCCCTGAAGACACGAGCAGAGCAAGGAAGTAAGTAACTCCACTTTGACGGGAGTTTTTGAGTAAGGTCTTCAGGTGGGCAATATTTTGAGTATACATATATCGTATGAGCTTTCTAAAATGATTTGATGATGTTATGAGTTTATCAAATGATTTGAGATAAATGATATTTGAGAACTGTTTGACTTGCCAATTTTTGATGTTGAGCTTGTATGTTACCCTCTACTGATGAGACGAATTCGGTCCTGCCACAAGCGGGATTTTGTGCACAGAGGTGACTGTGAGCCGTCTTCGGGTCGGCCGGTCACGGTACTCGAGAGGGAGGCCTACTTCTCGGTACCTTTGGTGATAAATTGTAGATGTGGTACTTACATGTTGAGTATTTTGATTGCGCAATCGTTCATTTGAATATTTATGATGCATATGTTTGAGATTCAGCTTTCACAGGTTTATTTATACTAAAATCCCTGTGATTTGCTTAAAACTGTGGCAAGTTCAATTTATAGCTCTAGGAGCACCTTTCTTGTTTTTCGGCGTTTGCTCACTGAGTATTATGTACTCACGCCCTGCATGTATTTCTAAATGTGCAGGCTAAGCGAGGAGCGAGATTGGTCTGGTGCTAGTGGGGGAAACGTTTCAATCGATGTAATTATATTTCCGTATTGCCTTCATGTTAATAGAGTCTTGAGGATTGAGATACTTTGTTTTCTTTGAAATTAAGCAATTTACTCACGGTTATATGTCTTCATACATATAATCGGTTCGCCTTTTGCTGCGATACTCTGCATATTCTGATTCCTTACGAAAAATGAGCGATACCCGTTTTGTTTTTGTTCGTAAAATTCCTGATAATTAAAAAGTTATAACGACATTGACGATTTTACCCTTGGGTTCATTTATAAGGATTTCTTTAACACCTTTTGATGCGAGCTTCCGCTTGATGTTCGACCTATTCTTCTTATCTTTTATTCTTTTAAAAATAGTCGTATCGATACTCGTACCCCACTATCACTAGTGTCGGGTTTTCGGGCTGCGACAGGGTGGTATCAGAGCAGGTCATCTGCTCTGAGTCTATTGCTTGACTGAGTTGAACCTTTGATTGCTTCTACTCTTTTAAGATTGAGCACTAGTCTAATTTGAATTCTTAGGCTAGTTTGAGAGAGTCAGTTCGAAACGAAACCCCAGCACCCCATCTCCTCCGGCTTAACGAGGTAAGAGGTTGATGTTGTTTCTTGTTTCTTTCTTGTTGAGAGTTGAGTTTGGTTTACTAATGAGTTATGTACTGTTTGATGATCGAAAATAGACGGACCCGGCCATTGCAGCGTCATACTACTGCCGACGAAGTCGAGACATGGGTACCTGTTCCTGAGGTGCCGGTTTATGGTCCGATGGTGGACACGGACGTCGGGGTTGAGCCGAGCAATGATAGCGTCTACCGACTGATCAACGAATACGAGAGTCAAGAGTCAGAACCGAGCGAGGAGATAGAGCCGAGTGAGGATATGGAGGCCGACGATGCGACGAGCAGGATTTCAGGAGACGATGACTAGCGATCACGTGTGTCTAGTAGACGCGTACATATGTATAGATGCATAGTTGGTATATATATATATAGGTAGAAAGGCATGGTATAGTAAGTATGTGTAGATAGTATATATCTATAGGTGCTTAGTACCTATGATGCTTGTATAACTAGAGCATCATTTTAGTGTTAGGACCTTTGTACATAGGATCCTACTTTTGTAAAAGACCTCGAGAGAGAGGCAATTTTCCTTATATATGTATATACAGAGATGTAGTTGATTAGTGAGTTTCACTATCTTTATCAGAGCTTTGAGAATGATGATAAATGAGAAATAGAGATTGATGAGAATTACGAACGATGATAGACGAGAAATAGACTGGATGAGAGTTTTGAGAACTTTGAGATCACAAATAAGATATAGAAGTGAAATGAGAAACGAGGATTTGTATTTCGTAACGATGAACGGTTAGTTTAGAAGTCGATAGTTATATAACTCTTTTTCCTTTATAGTATACCTCCGAGAAGAAGAGGGAACCGAAGGAACATAAACCGAGAAGAAGATGAAGAAGATGAAGAAAAGGAACAGAGAAACCAACCGTTGAGATAATACGACGAGAGTTAGAGTTTTCATCGCGACTTATAGACACGACCCTAATAGGACGAACGTATAATGGAGACCTCATGGGATGCATAGATACTATTGACCAATTGTACTTTGAAATAGAGGTACTTTTACCGGGACCGCGCGTATTATCGCTAGAGTAGTCATGAGAGTAGACTTATTGAGTCCCTATCCCGCTTGGTCGTATTTAAATTTTTCTGCATCCATTTGAACTCCAACATGAGATGAACTATTTGCTATTAAGAAATTTTTCCAGATCCACTGTGTTTGAGCCTGAGCCGTTTGTGTTGGAAATCCTTACCCCTTTGCTTTAACAGTGGACAATTTATTCATTCATTTTCCACTTAGTGGATTGCTTCTACTCCCAGTATTGATTTACCCCAATCATATCATATCTCAGTTTTATTCTAGCTTCTGTTCTAATCTTTGATCTTACCTTGATTGTAACTTCTTCATTATCCTTGAAATAGCACTGGCTATTATGGAATCATTCCATTACTTGAGCTCGTCTTGTACAAAGATCAAACATTTTTATTCATCACATCCTATTCCCTACCACATCCGACAAGAGTTAGGAATGTCTAGGTAACTAGGATAGCACAACAAGAAGAGTGTTTGGGAAAAACACGATTTATGGGAGCAGTCATAGGATGTAATTATTACGGGACGAGCACAACTTTTCGACCATGAATTTTCTTTTATTAGCCAGTTATGCAGAAAGCTAACCATTTCGAGGATGAGAAGAAGTGATGCTAAGCCAGAGTAGGCAATAGCAGATTCAAGGAGATCGAGATGACAGGTTAGAGCAGATAATGTATTCCATGATAGCAGACTGAGATGACGACTAGTATAGATAGCATCGTCGTAGTATTAGGGGATGTTTTATTTTCGTTATGCCCCGCAATTAGTAAGAGTTCTCGAAAGAGAAAATTTCCTTATATATCTATATAACGATGACCAGAGAGTCTCTATACTTGAGTAGAGCTTTAATCTGATGTTGCAATGATAGGCATGAACTATGTCTTTGATATTGAGTTATGAGAATTGAGGAAATAATATGATGTTGAGTAAGAGCCTTATGATTTGTGAGTTATGAGAATTAGTTCTAAGGTTGACATATATTCCCTTAGACTTTTGTCGAGAAAGAAAAACCGATTGAAGAAAGAAATAGAGTTGATGATATGAGATAAGGTAATAAAACCGTAGCTGAATACGAACGTCAGTTTCGCGACTTGGTTCGGTATGCCACACATCGAGAAGAGATGAACGAGAAGATGTCAGAATTGTTCGATCGGGTTTGAGACAAGAGGTACGAGACGATTTAACGAGTCAGAATGCGGTTATGTGTACTGAAGCATTAAATAGAGCGCTAGATATGGAACTAACAATGCAACCAGAGAAAGCGATTCAAGCTTCAGCACCCCAATCGAATTAGAGCACTCAAACGTGAAATCCACCTTTTTTTGGACGAGGGCAAGAATGAAAGAGAAAATGGGATCGACGACCGAAGTCAAGGTCCCAAGAAGCCGTGGCAGAGTCAGAATGCGCCACCGCAATATCAGAACAGAGATAAACGGCCTTATGTTGGCCCAGCTGCCCTAGCAGCAGTTTTTCAAAGACCGCGAGGGATATCGCCTTGCCGAAGAGCAATAAACTACGTTTGGGAGAGTGTAAAATGGGACAGTATACCTGCTACACCTGCGGAAGGGTTGGACACTATTTGAACTAGTGTCCGAATCGTCAGCAAAGTGGAAGCGGAAGACGACCGAGTCAATTTCGGCCGCAACTCAAAGCAATGGAGGGAACTCTACCGCTACCTCTACCACAGCGACAACAGCCAGCCTATCGACCACGTCAGTCAAGAAGGCAACCACCAGCCCCGCAGATGAATTAACCCCATCACTAGAGACTGTTCGCGCTTGAGCAGAAAGCACCGGACAAGAATCAAGGAAATTTGATACGTATAGGCGAGTTATAAGGCGTACCTATAGTAATCTTGTTCGACACTAGAGCATCGTATCCTTTTATCTCTCATAATTATATCGATACCTTATAATTGAATATAGAGCCTGCTCCGCAACGTCTAAGAGTAACCACACCCATAGGCAGAACTACTACGGTTTCGCACGTGTGCCCCAACTTAGAATTTAAGTTAGAATCGATTAAGCTCGAGGCTAGAAACCTGAGATTGATGCCTATGTGGCACTTGGATATAATTTTGGGAATGGATTGGATAGAGGAAAACCATGCGAAGATACAATGCAAGGAGAGACGGATATCTTTCCAGCCACATGGCCAAGAACCTACTTCCTCCATTGGTATTGAGGGAAAATGGAAGGAGACGCCAATCATCTCGGCACTGCAAGCCAGGAAGCTCTTACAAAGAAACGATACAACCGCATACGTTATATATCTGAACCAGAGTGAGGATCCTAAGACGAATATAAACAACGTGCCAGTCGTGCGAAAAATATAAAGATATAGATTACGTTTATCGAAATTACCATCGGGTCGTCAACTTGAGTAATAATCGGGCTCGAGACTCGGAACTTATGTTCCCGTGTTTTATTCGATGTAGTGCTTCCCCATGAAGAGCACCAGTTCTCCTCGTTAAGAAGAAGAGTATGCAGTTTTTACAGACGCAACGAAGAATGGTCTAGGTTGTGTACTGATGCAAGACGAAAGAGTTATAACATATAGTTCGCGACAACCAAGACCGCATGAGATAAATTATCCAACGCATGGCTTAGAATTAGCAGCCGTAGTGCATGCTTTGTAGATCTGGAGGCACCATCTCCAAGGAGCACGGTGCAAGATATATACCGAACACAAATGTGTCAAATTTTCCTTTGAGCAAAAAGATCTGAACATGCGACAAAGGATATGGTTAGAATTGGTGATAGATTACGATTGTGGGATAATTATCACCCTGGAAAAAGCTAACGTTGTAACCGACGCATTGAGCAGAAAGAATCAGGGAGAGTTAGGATTTCTCCTTACACGAGAAGTGAACCCAATCAAGGAATTCGAGAAGATGAATTAGGAGGTAGAGATACCACCACCAACGACAGAAATAATAATTTCTGCACTGAGCATTACACCTGACTTAGGATCGAGAATAGTCACAGCTCAGAGAGAGGATGAGAAGATGGAAAGATTGCGAATGAAGATTCGAATCGAGAAAATAGAGAATTATCAAGAGGCGGCAGATAATGCCATTTTAGTTTTAAGAGTGCGACTGTGTGTGCCTGATAAAGAAGAGCTGAAAAACGAAATTTCGAGCAAAGCTCATGATACCTTTTACACCGCACAGGCGGAAAGTATGAATACGTGCCAAGACTGAAACGACGCTTTGATAGGAGAATAAGAAGCGAGAGATGGCATCATTCGTAGAAGGATGTTTAACGTGTTAACACGTGAAGGTGCCACTTTGGCAACCTTATACAATTATACCTATTAGAGACTTTCACAATAGAAGTGGAACCACATAGCCATGAATTATGGCATCGATTAGCAAAATCGAGAGAAGAAAATCAAACAGTTGAGTAATCACTGATAGATTCTTTCAACGTTAGAAATGATGTTTGTGTGAGTATTTCCCTATCCCGGGGAGCATGTCATTTTCGAGTTAACGAAGAACTCAAACCGAGATATATATGGGACCTTATGATATGTATTAGAGTAAATAGGCCATGTAGCCTATAAACTAGCGTTGCCTCTGAGCTTCGCGAACGTCCATGACGTTTTCCATGTTTCTCAATTGAGAAAGTTCGTGTTTGATCCAAAACACGTCATCTGTCAAGAAGAAGTGTCCCTGGAACCAGATTCGAGCTATGAAGAGAGACCTGATGCTATGCTGGACCAGAAGATCCAACAATTGAGGAACAAGACGATTCCTTAGTAAAAATCCAAAGGAGACCTCACGGTCAAGAAGAATCAACATAGGAACTTGAAGAGAAGATGAAAGAGAAGTACCCAGAGCTTTTTCCCGAAGAAGAATAACTCAAATTTCGGGACGAAATTTTTTTTAAGGGGGGTAGGATGTAACACCCCGTACTTTTCCTATGTTGTGAGATAGTGTCTTAACACTATTGAGAGTACTGAGATGTCGAATTACGAGACTACTTTTTTTTTTATGACCAAATAAGACTGATTGTCTTTTAAATAGAAATACGAGTGAATAAACCAACGATGGAATTAGAGTGATGAGATTTGAGAAATGAGTTGAGATAGAGATGCTGATTGAATTGAGCTGAGATTTTTTTTTTATTTCCAACTACCGGGAATAGAGATACCGGATACTGAGATATCAGAGATTGACTGTCCTATTAAGAAAATAGGAATAATGAGTTGGAAATAGAGTCGATGAAGAAAGAGTGAGAACCTTGATGAAAGGAGTCGGTCAGAGAGACGTCTAGGCTGTCTGTGTTTACCGACTACTTTGATGTGATGTTATGTGAATCTACGTGACTAATTGATTATGTGATTTCTGTGACATGTGTCATTATGACCAAGTTATTATGATTTTTAATTGAGACTTTAGCATTTGGAATTTTGATTAAGTTTCCAAAGCAAGTGTGGTTTATTTTTATCGAGAAATCGAATGATGCCGGTTTATGGAAATTTTTCCAAGCATAATATTTTTTTTTAAATTATTTTTCCTATGATGAGGAATATTATAATTGAGTGAGTGCACTAATATTAGTGCTATAATTATTTTATTTTGGTCACATGAATAATTATACTATGGTACTTTATTAATGAGTAATATTTCCATAGTTTTTGTGATTATTATTTAATCACCCTTCTCACATGATTTATTTTTAATTTCCCAAGTATGAGACTAATTACTAAAATTTACTAAGTGTAGAGATTGAGAGAGTAGAGATTTAGAGAGTAGAGATTAGAGAGAGTGTAGAGATTAGAGAGAGAGAGATCAAGGCATTAATTGCCAAATATTCTCAAGATCATCAAATCCTCTTTAAAGATTCACAAATCTTTTATAAGATTACCAAGATCATTTCATATCTTGCAAATTCCTCTCTCTCCTTCTCCCCTAACTTTCGACCACCACCTCTCTCCCCTTCATCTCTCTACTTTCCACCATTTTCCTCCATTGATGCACCTTCGAAGCTTCACCAAAATATGTCAAACACATAAATCACCAATAAAATCCCACCTTAAACACCTTCCATCTCCTTAGATTCAAGAAGATCCATGGAGATTCAATCTTGAAGATAGTGAGAGAAAATTTGATATTTGGTGTAAACTTGGGTAAGTAATCTCCATATTCATAGATTAGACTTGTATGATGTTATATGTGAGTGTATTTGAAGGATTGAAGCAAGAAAATCACCCCCTTCATTTTTCTCTAAATTTTCGAAAATATGGGTCTCATACCCTTCAAAAAATTTTCTTTTTCTTTCCTTGAATTGGGGTGAGAAAAATGATCTATGATATGTTTGGTGATGATTGATGTGTGTTTTGAAAAGCTATGCTTTGAGATTCAAATTTTGAATGAGTTTAGTTTACCCAAAATTGGGAGATTTTGAGTCAATGAGATAATAGATAAATTGATGATGTAAATGAGTCTATGATGATGATTGATGGAGTAATTTGAGTATATGATGTCCATTGGAGTTTTTGGTGTGAGTTAGTTTACTAAAATTAGGGATATGTGTATATATGCCCTTATATGTAAATTGATGGTTTTTATGTGAGATTAATTGGTTAAAAATGAAAGATATATGAATAGATTAAAGATTCATATGTGTTTATAAATTTCAAGGAGTTAGTTTAGTAAAAATTAGGACTTTTTGATCTATGTGTTATTTAAGTGATTTTGCTTAAAATATATGTTTTTAAGCATGATAGTAGTGTCTTTGCATGTTTGATTAAGTCTATTGTAGGCTAAATAAAATTTTGGATTAGTTTAGTTTGTATGAGTTTTGAGTTTTGTATGATGTGAGTTTGATGCTTGATAAAATGAGGTCAATTTGCTCTATGATCCTTATGAGAATTTTATCCATGTTTTGCTAAGAGTTTTATGTTGATACATGGATTCTTATTAAAATATAGTTTTTATGATAAAAAGAGAATGAATATGTGAATAAGGAGTTATATGATGTAAATGATCATATTTGAGTAATTTTGAGCATGAGATTGAGAAGAGGATTAAATTGATGCGTTTGTAGAAACGTTTTCCTTGAGATTTGAGTTTATGATGAAAAAGGAGATTTGAGATTGAGTATGATGAGTATTTTAATGTTTTTGAATGTTTTTGAGTGTTATATGTGTTTAAAATGAGCTTTGATTGGTTTTCTTTGAAGGAATGTTGAATCGAGCATTTAAGAGTTTGAGATGAGTTTTTGGTGATTTTTCGTAGGCTACTGACCTACTGTGATCGACGGGTTGTCGATGTCTAATGGCTTTGAAAATTTTACAGCATGTCCCTACATGAGTCTTGAGCATACCGGTAAAATTTCAAGTCATTTGGACTTGATTTACGATTTTTATAAAATGCAAAACCAAATCTGCACATTTCTACCGGGAATTTCAGAGAACAGGGGACAAAGTCATTCATTTCAGTAACTTCCTGTGTGATCTAGCTTTCCAAATGTTTATGGTATCAACCTTACTGTATGGGCTAGATATCCACCAAATTTGAGCTCAGTTTGACAACGTTTACTATTTTTCAAAAATCAATGTTTCCGATTGCTCAAAACTGCCGAATATGGTAGACCGTGGTAAAAACGCCATATCTCCCAAACCACTTGGAGTTTCTGACTCTACTTTTTTTTAAATGAAACTAGACTCAAATACCTTTCTTTTGGTATGAGTCTGGAGTCCAGGAGATGTCGGAGTCAGAACGTGTTAAATTTTGAAGTTGAGTCAGTGGGAAAACAGAACATGATTTGTTGATGTTTGATTGTATTTTCTTATGTGCCTTATGTGTTTATGTTGCCTAAGTGTTTTAATGAGATTAGACGAGTCTTATATGAGAGATAAATCGAGACTTAGAACCATGATTTTCTTGAAACCTATCCTTGGACTTAAGGATTTTAAATGAGGGAAGAGTTTATGTAGAGTTGGTTAAGGAGATAGAATATAATATAGAGCATGAGTTGAGGCATGAGTTTTTGTCGTTGAGTTTCTAATCGGGATTCATTTTATGACATGAACCTTCGATGATGACGATGATCCCTGAAGACACGAGCAGAGCAAGGAAGTAAGTAACTCCACTTTGACGGGAGTTTTTGAGTAAGGTCTTCAGGTGGGCAATATTTTGAGTATACATATATCGTATGAGCTTTCTAAAATGATTTGATGATGTTATGAGTTTATCAAATGATTTGAGATAAATGATATTTGAGAACTGTTTGACTTGCCAATTTTTGATGTTGAGCTTGTATGTTACCCTCTACTGATGAGACGAATTCGGTCCTGCCACAAGCGGGATTTTGTGCACAGAGGTGACTGTGAGCCGTCTTCGGGTCGGCCGGTCACGGTACTCGAGAGGGAGGCCTACTTCTCGGTACCTTTGGTGATAAATTGTAGATGTGGTACTTACATGTTGAGTATTTTGATTGCGCAATCGTTCATTTGAATATTTATGATGCATATGTTTGAGATTCAGCTTTCACAGGTTTATTTATACTAAAATCCCTGTGATTTGCTTAAAACTGTGGCAAGTTCAATTTATAGCTCTAGGAGCACCTTTCTTGTTTTTCGGCGTTTGCTCACTGAGTATTATGTACTCACGCCCTGCATGTATTTCTAAATGTGCAGGCTAAGCGAGGAGCGAGATTGGTCTGGTGCTAGTGGGGGAAACGTTTCAATCGATGTAATTATATTTCCGTATTGCCTTCATGTTAATAGAGTCTTGAGGATTGAGATACTTTGTTTTCTTTGAAATCAAGCAATTTACTCACGGTTATATGTCTTCATACATATAATCGGTTCGCCTTTTGCTGCGATACTCTGCATATTCTGATTCCTTACGAAAAATGAGCGATACCCGTTTTGTTTTTGTTCGTAAAATTCCTGATAATTAAAAAGTTATAACGACATTGACGATTTTACCCTTGGGTTCATTTATAAGGATTTCTTTAACACCTTTTGATGCGAGCTTCCGCTTGATGTTCGACCTATTCTTCTTATCTTTTATTCTTTTAAAAATAGTCGTATCGATACTCGTACCCCACTATCACTAGTGTCGGGTTTTCGGGCTGCGACATCATCTCTCCCACTTATACTGAAAGTTTTTCTCTAAGTGGGTGGCATCAACCGCAATCCCATCCCTCGAGCATGCTTCTCATAGGTCTTTTGCGGTAAGCTTTTCGTGAAAGGATCAGCTAGGTTCTCCAATGTATCAATCTTTTCTACTAGCACATCTCCTCTGTTTACGATTTCTCGTATGATGTGGTACTTTCTCTCTATGTGTTTTGACGCCTTGTGGCTCCTGGGTTTCTTAGAATTTGCCACTGCACCCGAGTTATCACAATAAATTATGATACTCTTAGGCAAATTAGGGACCACTCCTAGATCCAAGAGGTAGTTCCGGAACCATACAGCCTCTTTAGCAGCTTCCGAAGCAGCTACATACTCGGCTTCCATGGTGGAGTCTGCAATGCACTTCTGCTTTGCACTCCGCCACGATACGGCTCCACCTCCCAAGGTAAACACATAACCAGAGGTAGATCTCTTCTCATCCCGGTCAGCCTGGAAATCCGAATCGGTGTAACCCAAAGGAAATAGACTGTCTGACTGGTAAACTAGCCTATAATCTCGAGTCCGTTTCAGGTACTTGAGAATATGCTTTACCGCAGTCCAGTGTCCTGGTCCAGGGTTCGACTGATATCTTGCAACCATGCCAACGACATAGCAAATATCAGGTCTCGTGCATAACATCGCATACATGAGGCTACCTACGGCGGAAGCATAGGGTATCTTCCTCATCTCCTCAACCTCACTAGGCGTCTTAGGACACATGTCCTTAGACAGAGGAATGCCATGTCTAAAAGGTAGCAAGCCTTTCTTGGCATTTTGCATGCTAAAACGAGCAATCACAGTATCAATGTAAGACGCTTGAGATAAGCTCAACATCCTTTTCTGGCGATCACGAACGACCTTGATCCCCAGGATGTACGCTGCATCTCCTAAGTCTTTCATTTGAAACTGTTCGGATAACCACTTCTTTATGTCCGATAATAGCTCAACATTGTTGCCAATGAGGAGGATATCATCTACATAAAGTGCAAGGAAAACCACGTCACCATTGGCATCTAAACGGTACACGCAACTTTCGTTCTCACAACGAGTAAATCCATAGGATTTAATGACCTCGTCAAAACGTTTGTTCCATGACCTCGAAGCTTGCTTAAGTCCATAAATGGACTTCTTAAGCTTCCACACAAGATGCTCTTCGCCCTTCTTCACAAACCCTTCAGGTTGCTGCATATAGATGTCCCTTCCTTCTTCAAGGAAACCGTTTAGGAAAGCGGTCTTGACATCCATTTGCCAAATCTCAAGGTTCATGTGGGCTGCTATGGCAAGGAGTATTCGGATAGACTTGAGCATGGCAACCGGCGAGAAGGTCTCATCATAATCTATACCCTGTTCCTGGGTATAACCTTTCGCCACCAGTCTAGCTTTGAAAGCTGCGACTTCGCCATCCGAATCTCTCTTTCTCTTGTATACCCACCTACTACCTATAGCTAGAAAGCCATATGGTAGTTCGGTCTTTTCGTATACATCCATAGCACCCATGGATTCTATCTCAGAAACCATGGCCTCGTACCAAGAATCTGCATCTTGATCTTTCATCGCTTGTCTATAGTTATCAGGGTCGACATCCTTTTGTTCATCAACAGGAAGTAGATCCGAAGATTCTCCCAAGAACATAAATCGATCGGGTTGAACTACAACCCTCCCACTACGACGAAGCGGTGGTGGTATAGCTGTGACAATGGTTTGTGCAGTGTCTTGTGGTGCATTCACTTGCACACTTGGCTGGGGTGATGGAATCGCCTGTCCATTGCCTTCGATTTCTTGAAGGACAATCTCGGACCTAGACTTGTGCTCATTTATATAACCATGCTCCAAGAATCGTGAGTTGGTGCTAACAATCACTTTCTGATCCTTAGGATTATAAAAATAAGCACCTTTCGTTTCCTTAGGATATCCTACAAACAACATCAATTCGCACCTGGGTTCCAATTTCTTCGCTTCCTTGTCTAGCACGTATGCAGGACAACCCCATACCTTTATATGGTTCAAACTGGGCTGACGCCCTGACCATAACTCGATAGGGGTTTTAGGAACCGATTTGGACGGTACCCTATTTAGCAAATAAACCGCTGTTTCCAAGGCATATCCCCAAAACGAAATAGGCAAAGATGCATAACTCATCATTGATCGTACCATTTCCATAAGAGTTTTGTTTCTTCTCTCTGCTACACCATTCTGTTGGGGAGTACCCGGTGCAGTCCATTGGGATGTAATCCCACATTCTGACAAGTACTGTAAGAATTCGTTTCCGAGGTATTCGCCACCGCGATCAGACCGCAATGACTTGATAGATTTACCCCTTCTCTTCTCCACTTCTGCCTTGAATTCTTTGAATTTCTCAAAGCATTCAGACTTGTGTTGAAGTAGGTAAATATACCCATATCTTGAGTAATCGTCAATGAAAGTGACGAAGTACTCATACCCTCCACGAGCTCTAGTGGACATCGGTCCACACAAGTCAGAGTGAATCAATTCTAACACACGCGAGGCCCTATTCCCCTTGGCCTTAAAAGGTCTTGCCGTCATTTTTCCTTCTATACAGGATTCGCAGGTTCTAAATGGAACAGCTTGAAAATCTTTCAAGACTCCATTTGAAACGAGCCTTTGGATCCTATTTAGATTGATGTGGCCTAACCTTAGGTGCCACGCATGTGTATATTGTTCATGAGAATAATACTTCCTCTTATTTGGATTTGGAAGAATTTGTGATGTAGATGCAACATGGACAGAGTTATTCATTGGACATGTAATAGTATAAAGAGAGTTGTTCAAAATTCCAGAACAAATAATCTTGTTATCTCTCATGATAGAGACACCCCCATCAAAAGTAACAGAATATCCATTCAAAAACAACTTTGAAACAGAAATTATGTTCCGCCGAAACTCCGGCACATATAAAATATCTCTCAAAACTAAAATGTCATCACCAAAACATAAAGATAAATCTCCAATAGCAACAGCTGCGACCTTCGACGCATTGCCCATGGAGATGGTGATCTCATCACTTGCTAGCTCCCTTGTTGGGTTGATGTCACAGCCCGCCGCCTAGCCATTGATAGCGTAGACCGGGTATCGATACGACTAAATGAAAGTAGGAAACGAAGGCTGGAAAACTAATCTCGTCTTTGTGCGGAAACGTAAACAACTCGTAACAATTTTAACATTGTTTCTAGATTATAAACATTGGCATTTCTATAAAGGTCAAGCATCGGAATTTTTGGGTTAACATAAACAAAAGGTCGTAGTTCATACATGTACCAGGATTCTAATATATACAGAGTTACACAACCAAAGGTGATCGAACTATATGTATGGAGACATATAGCCGAGAGTATATTTCTTAACTAAGCCAAGAATGACTTCAAAAGCATCGTGCTGCCATAAAGGCGGAAAAGCATCAAAAGGTGATCACTCGAAACAACAATCCCTGCCAACACCATGCCATCCTCCGACCATGCTTAACCTGCACATTTAGAAATATATGCAGGGCGTGAGTACATAATACTCAGTGGGCAGGCGCCGAAATACAAGAAAAGTGCTCTTAGAGCTATATGTTTGAAGCTTGCCTTAACATCAGCAATACACAGAAAAATTAAGTTAACGTCAAAGAGGCTGTGTATGCAGTTTTCGTAATCAAGCATCATATAGAAGTGTCTGCAGACAAAATAATCAACAAGTATGTACCGCATCTACAAATTATCATCATCAAGGTACTGAGAAGTAGGCCTCCTTCTCAAGCACCGTGACCGGCCGACCCGAAGACGGCTCACAGTCACCTCTGTGTACACAACCCCGCTTGTGGCAGGATCCGAATTCGTCTCATCAGTAGAGGGTAACACACAAGTTCATCATTAGAAATATTGGCAAGTCAAACAGTTCATAAGCATCATTTTAACTCAACATTTGATAAGCTCATAACATCAATAATTCATTTTGGAAAACTCGGTGTTTTCATACTCATCATATTCTCAACATACTGCCCACCTGTAGTAACTTGGTGTGTTGCAGGTGGTATCTCAGAGAGATCTTTACTTGCGTCCTCGACTGGTCTCTGTAGTTGCGAGGAACATGTTAGAAACTTCCTCACAAAAAGCTTAACCTTAATCCTATAAAACACTCATCTTATTCTCAACCTAACTCTTAAAGGCTAGACTAAGGGCAATCAGGCACATAAGCATGCATACACACTTAAGCACATTACTCACTTAAAAACATATCACAATTAAGAATCATAAGTTGAATCGGAGACCAGAGCAGAGGAATGCTCGGTGGTCAGAGTGGAAAAACTCAGTCGAGTAGAGCGGGGTAGCTCGGCGAAACAGCGGAGAAATGCTTGCCAGGGCAGAGGAATCAACTTGCCCGGGCAGCGAAATCATGAACTCTCTGGCAGAGCAATGGAGAAATGCCAGAGGAATGGCGAACTCTCTGTCGCCAGAGGAATCAAACGTCAGAGGAGTCGAATATCAGAGGACTCAATCGTCAGAGGAGTCGAATATCAGAGGACTCAATCGTCAGAGGAGTCGAATATCAGAGGACTCAATCGTCAGAGGAGTCGAATATCAGAGGACTCAATCGTCAGAGGAGTCGAATATCAGAGGACTCAATCGTCAGAGGAATCGAATTCGCTGACAGAGCAGCGGGGAAATGAATTCTCTGTGATACCCCGGGAAAACATCTTCCCGGCAAACTTGGGAAAACGATTTCTCTGGCATGCCAGCGGAAAAACGAATTCTCTGGCATGCCCGAGAAATGACTTCTCGGTTCGAGAACAAAGCTCAAGGCAGAACAGTGCCCTAAAGAGAAACTCGAAAAACTCGTCAACTTTGTCATCCTCAAAAATCATCAAACACTCAAAAACATCAAAGCTTAGCATGCATCAACATAACTCACTCAAGAACTCTACAAACTCAAAATCATCAAAAACATTTACTCCTTCATACATCCTTACTCCACACCAAAACATCATACAAGACTTCAGATTTTTCCCAAAATCACATATCAAACTCATTTTGTAAAAACTCCATCTCCAGACTCAGTTTTGCAAAAACTCATGCTCAAGACTAAATTTTGTAAAACACATGCTAATCACTTCAAAACATCACATAACACACAAAACATCTCGTAACACACATCTCGACTTGGTTTAAGAAAATAAGGATTTTTACAGGGCACAAACCCAAGTTTTTCGAAAATGAAGAAGAGAGAAGAAGGGGAAGTTTCTCATGCTTAATATATCTTATTACTCACACAAATCACCACATACTTCTCACACAAGTCTAAACTCCAAAAACAGAACACTTACGCAAGGAGTTTCAAGAAAAAGACGTCTTTTCTCGATTTCTTCCGGTTAGAATTCAACAAATCTTCTTGAAACAAACGTGGAAAGTGTTTAAGGTTAGATTTAGCGGAGTATTTGGTCTCAGTGGTGACTGGTGAAGCTTTGAGCTTAGTCTTCAATGGAGGAGAGAGAGAAAAGTCGAGAGAGAGAGAGAGAAGAAGTTGAAGGGCTGAGACTGATGAGAAATGACGGAGAGAGAGAGACGCTTCGGTTTTAACAATATTCTTATCTCAAAGGATTAGAAGCATTAAATGCGTGAATAGTGAATTATCTCCCCTTAATCAGCAAGTCTCATCCGGCTAATCACACATGTGGGAAAAGAAATTATAAATAAGATTGTGAGTGTAGGGGTGTGCGACGGCAATAAAATCATATAAGCCAAGATTTTGAAAATCATACTGACTCAAATAACATAAGTGCGCACATAACATATAAATCATATAACATCAAACAAATAACTCACAAATTATCATATTAAAAACAGATCATCACTCGCCATTAATCTAATGGTCATTCTAGCTTAATCCTCTCTATAGAAATTCTCAATTACTACCTCAACTCTATCTCTCGTTCTTCGTCTCAACTCGAAAACAAACATCTCCATCTCAATCTAGCATCATTCTCAATTATCATAACATCTCTATCTTACTCATATCACCATCCAGCGATAACTTCCTCACGACTATAGTTCGTTAGTCTTTAACTCTCGGTAGTATTTCGATACTATTGTAAGGTAACTAAATACGGGGTGTTACATCCTACCCCCCTTAAGGAAAATTTCGTCCCGAAATTTGTGTTACTCACCTTCGGGAAAAAGCTCGGGGTATTTCTCCTTCATCTTTTCCTCAAGTTCCCATGTTGCTTCTTCTCTGTCGTGATGTCTCCATTGTACTTTCACCAGGGAAATTGCTTTGCTTCGTAGTTGTTGAATCTTCTTGTCCAGAATGGCTTCGGGTCTCTCTTCATAGCTCAAGTCTGGTTCAAGAGATACTTCTTCCTGGTGGATGACATGTCTGGGATCGAACACATACTTCCTCAATTGCGAAACATGGAAAACGTCGTGAACATTCGCGATACTCGGCGGTAACGCAAGTCTATAGGCTACAGGGCCTACTTTCTCTAGTACATCATACGGTCCAATATACCTCGATTTCAGTTTCCCCTTGACTCCAAAACGGTGCACTCCTCGAGATGGGGAAACTTTAAGAAAAACTTTATCACCCACATCGAAATGAATTCCTGTTCTCCGGGTGTCCGCATAAGACTTCTGTCGGTCTTGTGCTTCCTTAATCCTCTACCGAATTTGTCGGACAACGGTGATCATTTCATCTATGGCCTCGGGGCCGAGTATCTTCCTTTCTCCAACTTCATCCCAATATAGTGGGGATCTACACTTTCTTCCATAAAGGGCTTCGTATGGAGCCATGTTGATAGTTGATTGGAAGCTGTTGTTGTAGGCAAACTCAATTAGGGGCAAAACTTGCTCCCATTGGACTCCTCGGTCCAACACAACAGTTCGAAGCATATCCTCTAAGATTTGTATGGTTCTCTCTGATTGTCCATCCGTTTGCGGATGAAACGCCGTACTAAAATTCAATTTAGTACCCAATTCCTTCTGCATGCTCATCCAGAATCTCGATGTGAACTTTGAATCTCTATCCGACGTGATAGTCATCGGTACTCCATGCAATCGCACTATCTCGCGAATATAGATCTGGGCTAGCTTGTCAGATCCATAGGTGATCGGAATTGGGATGAAATGTGCACTCTTCGTCAATCTATCAATGATCACCCAAATAGCTGTATTCCCTCTTTTCGACTTCGGCAATCCAGTCACAAAATCCATAGCAATATGGTCCCATTTCCACTCGGGAATCTCTAGTGGATGCAATTTGCCATAGGGTCGTTGGTGAAGTGCCTTCACCTGTTGACATGCTAAACATTTCTCAACAAAGGATGCAATTTTTCGTTTCATGCCCTCCCACCAAAACTTTGTTCTCAAGTCTTGGTACATCTTTGTACTTCCCGGGTGTGCAACGTAGGGGGTGTCATGAGCTTCGCTCATGATTTCATTCTTTAACACTTCTATACTAGGCACACACAATCGTCCCTTGAACATGATGGCGTTGTCGGCTGCTTCATGATATCCGTCTATCTTCTCAATTCGGATCTTTGATCTTAACTTCTCAAACTCCTCGTCCTCTCTTTGTGCGGTGACTATCCTCGACCGCAGGTCGGGGGTAATACTTAGCATAGCAATCATGCTTTCTGCCGTCTGGGGTGGCATTACTACCTCTAATTTCATCTTCTCGAACTCTTTGATCAAGCTCCTCTCTTGAGTAAGGAGAAATCCTAACTCCACTTGATTCTTCCTGCTCAACACGTCGGCGACGATATTGGCTTTTCCTGGGTGGTAATTGATTCCACAATCGTAATCTTTTACCAACTCCAGCCATCTTCTTTGTCGCATGTTCAGATCCTTTTGCTCAAAGAAATATTTGAGACTCTTGTGATCTGTGTAAATCTCACACCTAACTCCATAGAGGTGGTGTCTCCAAATCTTCAAGGCGTGTACTACTGCTGCAAGCTCTAGATCATGCGTCGGGTAATTCATCTCATGCGGTCTTAGTTGTCGTGAAGCATAGGCTATCACTTTTCCTTCTTGCATAAGCACGCATCCTAAACCACTCTTCGACGCGTCCGTGTAAACGGCATACTCCTTATCTGCCTTGGGTACGGCTAACACTGGGGCAGTAGTAAGTCTCTTTTTCAGCTCCTGAAAACTTCGTTCACAATCATCCGTCCACTCGAACTTAACTTCCTTCTTTAGCAGGTGCGTCAATGGCTTGGCAATTTTTGAAAAGCCCTCAATGAATCGTCGATAATAACCTGCCAATCCTAGGAAACTTCGGATCTCATGTGGCATAGTCGGCGATCTCCATTCTTGTACTGCTTGTACTTTCGCCGGATCTACCTCAATCCCTCTCGCCGAAACGATATGGCCGAGAAAATTAACTTCTTCGAGCCAAAACTCGCATTTGCTGAACTTAGCATAAAGCTTTTCAGCTCGCAGTCTCTCCAAGACAATCTTCAGATGCTCCTCATGCTCTTGTTTACTCCTCGAGTAAATCAGGATATCGTCTATGAACACTAGCACGAACTTATCCAAGTATTCGTGAAAGACTCTGTTCATAAGATCCATAAATACTGCAGGGGCATTCGTCAGTCCGAAAGGCATAACTGTGAACTCATAATGTCCATATCTCGTGCGAAATGCCGTCTTCGGAATATCTTCTGCTCGTACCTTCAATTGATGATATCCCGTTCTCAAATCGATTTTTGAAAACGTGCATGCTCCTTGAAGTTGGTCGAATAAATCGTCGATCCGGGGCAACGGATATTTATTCTTCAACGTCACTTTATTTAGCTCTCGGTAGTCGATACACAACCTCAGGCTGCCATCTTTCTTCTTGACAAAAAGGACCGGCGCTCCCCACGGGGAAACACTAGGTCGAATGAAACCCATGTCTAAAAGTTCTTGGAGTTGCAGCTTCAATTCTTGCAACTCTACAGGGGCCATCCTGTATGGTGCTTTCGACATCGGTGCGACTCCAGGTTCGAGATCTATCGTAAACTCGAGCTGTCGATCAGGTGGTAAACCTGGCAAAGTTTCAGGGAAAACGTCTTTGTATTCTCGCACTATTGGCACATCATCAATATCCGCTTGGGATTCTTCCTTCTGGTTCAAATACACGACATACGCAGTCGTGTCCTTTTTTTGCAAAAGCTTCTTGGCTCGCAAAGCCGAAATAATCGGCGTCTTCTTCCATTTTCCTTCAATGCCAATGAAGGCAGTAGGCTCTTGGCCAGGTGGCTGGAATGATATTTGTCTCTCCTTGCATTGTATCTTGGCATGGTTCTCTTCCAACCAGTCCATTCCCAAAATTATATCTAAGTGCCACATAGGCATCACCCTCAGATTCTTGGCCTCGAGCTTCAACGTTCCTAACTCAAATTCTACGTTAGGACAAACATGTGATACCGTAGTAGTTCTGCCTATGGGTGTAAACACTTTCAGGCATTGTGGAGCAGACTCTACTTTCAGTTCTAAAGTATCTACACACGTGTGAGAGATAAAAGAATGCGACGCTCCAGTGTCGAACAAAACTACAATGGATACGCCTTTCATCTCGCCTATACCTGTCAAATTTCCCCGATTCTGGTCTTGAGCTTTCTGATTGATCGCGAACATTCTTTGATGATGTTGCTGTTGATTCGCCTGCGGCCCAGCTGGTTGTCTTCCTGGCTGCTGTTGTCGGTGCATTGGCTGCTGGCGTACTGGCTGTGGTAGCGGTAGGACTCCTTCCATGGCCTTGAGCTGCGGCTGGAACGGTCTCGGTCTTCCACCGGTTCCACTTTGCTGTCGGTTCGGGCATTGGTTGGAATAATGCCCGGATTCTTCCACAGGTGAAACAGTTATTTGTTCCCATTCTGCACTCCCCCAAATGTAACTTATTGCATTTTGGGCAGGGAGGTATTCTCTTGGTCCTTGTGATGCTGCCGCTGGGGCTGCATAAGATCGTTTATCCTTTCCTTGGGAAAAAGGTGGCGCATTCTGACCTTGCCACGGCTTCTCGGGACCTTGGTTTCTCTCGTCCCACTTTCTTTTTCCCTTCGGACCTTGTCCATAAAAGGATTGACTCCCCGATTGAACATTCGGGTTAGATTGGGGAGCAGAGGGTTGACTCGTCTTCTCTGGCTGCATTGCCAGCTCCATGTCCAGTGCTCTGTTTAGTGCTTCGGCATACGTGAGTGCGCTCTGACTTGCTAAGACAACTCGAAATTCTTGCTTTAAACCGGCACAAAATAACTCTGACATCTTCTCATCCGTGTCCACTCGATATGGTGCATATCGAGCTAAGTCACAGAAACAACGGTCATATTCAGCTACCGTTTTATTTCCTTGCTTCAAACTTGCAAACTCCATTTCTTTCCTTCTGCGATAGCTACGCGGTATATATTTCTCGCAAAGAGCTGTTTTGAATTGCTCCCACGTAAGCTCATCTATTTGCTCCGGGGTCAAAGTCTTCTGTTTGGCCTCCCACCAAAAATCTGCAGACCCCTTCAGCTGGTAAGTCATGCACATAAGGCGCTCAGCGTCGTTGCATCTAAGGAACCTAAAGATCCTTTCCATACTTCTGATCCATTCCTCTGTTTCAGCGGGGTCTCCGGCTCCAGTGAAAGTAGGTGTGTTCTGTCGGAGGAAGAGCTCTTCTACTCTCCTCTCTTGTTGTGGAGGAGGTGGAGGTGGTGGTGTAGGATCTCTCTGTTCTTCCTCCTCCTCTTCTACTCGATTTCGATTTTGCCTTCTCGGAGGCATGCTATAAAGAAAGGAAAATTCATATCGACCTCGGAACCAAACTCTCAATGCTGCAGTGCAGTGCAGAGAAACGATTTATATCAAAAGTCAGAGGGGCATGGTCCATCAGAGAAAACAGCATATTCGGAGCAGAGGAATCCCTCCTCAGAGGAATCACTCATCAGCGGAATCGCTCAACAGCGGGATCGCTCGTCAGTGCAGCGAAATCAAAAAGCTGGAGAAACGGTCTCGCCAGAGGAATCACTTTTCCAGAGGATTCGTTTCGCCAGCGGAATCGCCTCTGCTCTGGCGCAGAAATCTCAGTGCTCTCATCTCATCTTACTTCCTCTTTCAACGTAAACTCTCCTTACCTCTACTCTATCATTTTCTCATCATCTAAAAACTCTCATTTGCTGGTCACTCATTTCTATTATCACTCATCTAGTCAAGCAACATTATCAACAAATCAGGCAACATCAACATCAAGTAAAACATATATACATAGGAAATTGCCTCTTTGAGGTATTTTCACAAAAGTGGGGATCTATTTACATCCAAAACAATCCCTATTTCTACAATGATGCCCCATCTATACAGGCATCATTATACTAAGCATTTACAAATGCGTACTTCTATACTATTTCGTCTATGTTCATCACCAAACATCACAAAAGACATATTAACTTCTATGCTAAACAACACAATCATCGCCCACCATCAGCTCCGGGCGCTCCACTCTCTACTTCATCACCTTACCTGTCCTCTCTCGGCTCAGCCTCTCCATCCTCATATTCATCAATTAAGCGAAAAACGCTATCATCGTCCGTCTCATCTTCCACGTCAGTATCCATCATTGGCCCGTACACAGGTATCTCGGGAACAGGCACCCACGTCTCTTCGCCAGTAGCGGCAGTCTTCCGCTGCAGTGGCCGAGTCTGACCGTAGCCAACCGTCATCGCAGGAGTTTCCTCCTCGGATTCGTCCTCATCACTATCAAGTCGGGCAGGGCGTGATCCTCCCTCCTGGGCATCTCGAGATGGCGAAAACAGAATCGCGTGCATCATCGTCTGAAAAGCCAAGGTGCCCGGCTCAGGCAAAGGAGCAACCCTTGGATATGGATTGAAAGGCACAATCTCAATCGGCTCAGTGGAAACAATCGGCTGCTCAGCAACCACAACAGACGGTGCTGTTTCAGAGGGCGGTAATGGCAAAGGTGCCGTCACCGAAGAAAAATCCCATGATGGGAAATTTGCACTGGGAAATGGCATGAGTGTTAAAGATGAGAATGGATCATGATCCCTCACAGGGGAAAAAGTTTCAAGAGCAATCGGCGCTGAGACAATAGGCTCAGACGTAACGGAAATAGGATCAGCTGGAGGTGGAGGAATAGTTGGATAAAGCTCTGTTGGCAGTGGAGGTGCCTCTTCTGCTCCTCCTAGCGCTGGTCCATTCAGGTTCCCATAAGGCGGTGAAGGTGGATCGCCGAAGGCAAAATAGCGATAACTAATCATCGCAATGAACCCGCGGAAGTCGGCGCCCAAGTAGCGCCCGAAATCATTCCGGAATATATAGTGGGGTACTAGGGAAGCTACCCATTCTTGCCACTCCGAAGGGAGCTGCGGAATCAGGTGCATAATGGCCTCTTCCTCATCTATGCCGTAGGAGGTAGCCTCCATCCAGCGACTATGGTAACTTGCTAGGAATTCTCCGAGCGTATCACCCTCTTGAGGCCCAGTAGTCCTGAACCAATTGCGCATCGCCTCGCGATATTGCCTTTGCGTCGCTGTATCCTCTCGACTCTGCATCCTGTAATATTTACATCGTGTTCATCAAAAGTGAACGTAGCACTTGCCTGATATTCCTCAGTCAACAACATACTCGTTCTCTTGTGGTACGGTGGTGCCACGGCTATACTAGCCTCAAAATCTCCCCATAAAAGGGACAAGTGTTGCCTCAAGTCATACTCCATCTCCTCAAGCATTTCCATCATTAAGCCAATTCGTTAACTCATTAGTAGATACAAACTTAAAACTTATCATAGAAGCAGTAAAGAACATCAAAACTTCAAGAACATCAAAACGTCAAAACATCAAGAACATCAAAACATCAAAACATCATAAACATCAAAAACTCTTACCTCGGTAAGCAGGCGGAGATGGGGTGTTGGGGTGTTGTTTCCAAGAAAACTCTCAACTAGTCTAACATTCAAATTTAAACTAGGACTCCTTTTAGGAATAAGTGCTAACAAAGTTCGGCTTAGTCAAGAAACTTACTCAGAGCAGACGACCTGCTCTGATACCACTCTGTCACAGCCCGCCGCCTAGCCATTGATAGCGTAGACCGGGTATCGATACGACTAAATGAAAGTAGGAAACGAAGGCTGGAAAACTAATCTCGTCTTTGTGCGGAAACGTAAACAACTCGTAACAATTTTAACATTTTTTCTAGATTATAAACATTGGCATTTCTATAAAGGTCAAGCATCAGAATTTTTGGGTTAACATAAACAAAAGGTCGTAGTTCATACATGTACCAGGATTCTAATATATACAGAGTTACACAACCAAAGGTGATCGAACTATATGTATGGAGACATATAGCCGAGAGTATATTTCTTAACTAAGCCAAGAATGACTTCAAAAGCATCGTGCTGCCATAAAGGCGGAAAAGCATCAAAAGGTGATCACTCGAAACAACAATCCCTGCCAACACCATGCCATCCTCCGACCATGCTTAACCTGCACATTTAGAAATATATGCAGGGCGTGAGTACATAATACTCAGTGGGCAGGCGCCGAAATACAAGAAAAGTGCTCTTAGAGCTATATGTTTGAAGCTTGCCTTAACATCAGCAATACACAGAAAAATTAAGTTAACGTCAAAGAGGCTGTGTATGCAGTTTTCGTAATCAAGCATCATATAGAAGTGTCTGCAGACAAATTAATCAACAAGTATGTACCGCATCTACAAATTATCATCATCAAGGTACTGAGAAGTAGGCCTCCTTCTCAAGCACCGTGACCGGCCGACCCGAAGACGGCTCACAGTCACCTCTGTGTACACAACCCCGCTTGTGGCAGGATCCGAATTCGTCTCATCAGTAGAGGGTAACACACAAGTTCATCATTAGAAATATTGGCAAGTCAAACAGTTCATAAGCATCATTTTAACTCAACATTTGATAAGCTCATAACATCAATAATTCATTTTGGAAAACTCGGTGATTTCATACTCATCATATTCTCAACATACTGCCCACCTGTAGTAACTTGGTGTGTTGCAGGTGGTATCTCAGAGAGATCTTTACTTGCGTCCTCGACTGGTCTCTGTAGTTGCGAGGAATATGTTAGAAACTTCCTCACAAAAAGCTTAACCTTAATCCTATAAAACACTCATCTTATTCTCAACCTAACTCTTAAAGGCTAGACTAAGGGCAATCAGGCACATAAGCATCCATACACACTTAAGCACATTACTCACTTAAAAACATATCACAATTAAGAATCATAAGTTGAATCGGAGACCAGAGCAGAGGAATGCTCGATGGTCAGAGTGGAAAAACTCAGTCGAGTAGAGCGGGGTAGCTCGGCGAAACAGCGGAGAAATGCTTGCTAGGGCAGAGGAATCAACTTGCCCGGGCAGCGAAATCATGAACTCTCTGGCAGAGCAATGGAGAAATGCCAGAGGAATGGCGAACTCTCTGTCGCCAGAGGAATCAAACATCAGAGGAGTCGAATATCAGAGGACTCAATCGTCAGAGGAGTCGAATATCAGAGGACTCAATCGTCAGAGGAGTCGAATATTAGAGGACTCAATCGTCAGAGGAGTCGAATATCAGAGGACTCAATCGTCAGAGGAGTCGAATATCAGAGGACTCAATCGTCAGAGGAGTCGAATATCAGAGGACTCAATCATCAGAGGAATCGAATTCGCTGACAGAGCAGCGGGGAAATGAATTCTCTGTGATACCCCGAGAAAACATCTTCCCGGAAAACTTGGGAAAACGATTTCTCTGGCATGCCAGCGGAAAAACGAATTCTCTGGCATGCCCGAGAAATGACTTCTCGGTTCGAGAACAAAGCTCAAGGCAGAACAGTGCCCTAAAGAGCAACTCGAAAAACTCGTCAACTTTGTCATCCTCAAAAATCATCAAACACTCAAAAACATCAAAGCTTAGCATGCATCAACGTAACTCACTCAAGAACTCTACAAACTCAAAATCATCAAAAACATTTACTCCTTCATACATCCTTACTCCACACCAAAACATCATACAAGACTTCAGATTTTTCCCAAAATCACATATCAAACTCATTTTGTAAAAACTCCATCTCCAGACTCAGTTTTGCAAAAACTCATGCTCAAGACTAAATTTTGTAAAACACATGCTAATCACTTCAAAACATCACATAACACACAAAACATCTCGTAACATACATCTCGACTTGGTTTAAGAAAATAAGGATTTTTACAGGGCACAAACCCATGTTTTTCGAAAATGAAGAAGAGAGAAGAAGGGGAAGTTTCTCATGCTTAATATATCTTATTACTCACACAAATCACCACATACTTCTCACACAAGTCTAAACTCCAAAAACAGAACACTTACGCAAGGAGTTTCAAGAAAAAGACGTCTTTTCTCGATTTCTTCCGGTTAGAATTCAACAAATCTTCTTGAAACAAACGTGGAAAGTGTTTAAGGTTAGATTTAGCGGAGTATTTGGTCTCAGTGGTGACTGGTGAAGCTTTGAGCTTAGTCTTCAATGGAGGAGAGAGAGAAAAGTCGAGAGAGAGAGAGAAGAAGTTGAAGGGCTGAGACTGATGAGAAATGACGGAGAGAGAGAGACGCTTCGGTTTTAACAATATTCTTATCTCAAAGGATTAGAAGCATTAAATGTGTGAATAGTGAATTGTCTCCCCTTAATCAGCAAGTCTCATCCGGCTAATCACACATGTGGGAAAAGAAATTATAAATAAGATTGTGAGTGTAGGGGTGTGCGACGGCAATAAAATCATATAAGCCAAGATTTTGAAAATCATACTGACTCAAATAACATAAGTGCGCACATAACATATAAATCATATAACATCAAACAAATAACTCACAAATTATCATATTAAAAAACAGATCATCACTCGCCATTAATCTAATGGTCATTCTAGCTTAATCCTCTCTATAGAAATTCTCAATTACTACCTCAACTCTATCTCTCGTTCTTCGTCTCAACTCGAAAACAAACATCTCCATCTCAATCTAGCATCATTCTCAATTATCATAACATCTCTATCTTACTCATATCACCATCCATCGATAACTTCCTCACGACTATAGTCCGTTAGTCTTTAACTCTCGGTAGTATTTCGATACTATTGTAAGGTAACTAAATACGGGGTGTTACAGTTGAACCCCTGCAAGGTGTAACAAACATGGTCAGTTGCCCCCGTATCCACTTCCCACGAATGAGTAGAAAACGAAGCTAAACATGTTTCTGTTACCAAAACTTGTGACGTACCTTGTCCCTTTGCCTTGAGCACTGGACAATCTTTCTTCCAATGCCCAACCTTGCCGCACTTGAAGCACTTTCCCTTGGCCGTTGGCTTGTTCACGCCGCCGGTAGGGCCATCAACTTTGGCTTTACCGCTCCCACTAGCCTCATGGTCATGCTTGCCCTTTGGACCTTTCCACTTCTTTTTCCCGCCTTTCGACGAAGAAGTAGATCCCTTGGCAGCAACAAGGACCTCTTTCCCATTGCGCGTGCCCATGACTCCCTCCGCCGAAACTAGAGCATTCAATAACTCATTGAGAGTATAGTTGGCCTTGCTCATAACGACGTTGAGTCGGAAGTTCTCATAGGTTTTGGGGAGAGTGTTGAGGATGATATCGACCTTGGCTTCGCCTTCGATACCCCCTCCTAGCAGATCAAGCCTGTCAAACAAATTTGTCATATGCATGACATGATCGTGCACCGAGCTGCCCTCGCTCATTTTACAAGATAAGATTTCTCTCATCAAGTTAAAACGAGCAGACCTCTCGGACTCCCCATAAACCTCCTTGAGGTTTAACATGATTTCAGCCGCGTCATTCATGACCTGATGCTGGAGTTGCAAAGTTTGTGACATAGTCATCATAATATAGCACTTGGCCATATTATTTGACTTGTGCCACCTTTTATGCGTTTCTCGTTCCGCATCAGTGGACTCATCAGTTAAGGGCGCGGGACGTGGAGTAGTAAGCACAAAACTGTGCTCATCAGCGTCAAGAATATTCATAATATGGCGTTTCCATTCGGTGTAATTTGGACCGATGAGAGGATTGTTTGCTAGAATGTTAATAATCGGAGACATAGACATATCTGAAAGTAAACAACTAAACATGTAAGAACATGAAAAGCATATAGTTCGTAACAATAATATTGTAACCTTTTGATAAAACAATATTAGTGAAACCTCCAACGGCTCAAGGAATTCCATGTGTAAGCCACGTGGGGTGGACAGTTACACACGAACTCCTCAACCAGACTATTTACCTAGTCATTTAATTTCTATCCATGTCAACTTAACCTTTTGACAAAAGAAATTAATAGTTGGCACCTTGACTAGACCATATCATCATCAAGAAGGGACTCCGTGGGGGAGTTGTACATTGTACTTGATATGATATCTAAGCAATAACCACATTTTAACCTTGAAAATTAAATTCTCGAAATTAACATACTCACGCGGACCATGTCGCTTTCAATTTAATTTTCTTGGTTATCTTATTTAATACCATTCTCCAAAGTACTTATGAAAATTACACAAGTAAGCCACGTGGGGTGGACCGTTACTGCATAACTCCCACTACTTCAATGGTTTAAATATTTTTTATAGAAACCTCTTCTGACAAACTTATGAGAAACAGATATGAAGTAAGCCACGTGGGGTGGACCGTTACTCATATTGCTAATCACTTTGTCTAGAGACCGCATGTGGAGGTCTAAAATAATTTTTAATTACTATAAAAATTATTAAACAGCTTAGTCTTTTTCTTTCAAAAGGTTTGTTCATGCTCAAGCACATAAACCTAAACATGCTTCTCTAGAACGCAACATGTAAATCATGCTCACAGAATTCTAAAACATATTTAGGAAAACGATAAACCTACTATCATGCTTGTCTAAGCGCAGTTAATAAACAAATATTAACAAGCAAAGACGTGCAAAAGCAGGTAAAGAGCATAAGGGATTAACAACCACGACATGCAAAGAACATAATTAAAGAATTAAAATTCTTCGTGACCCATTCGTGGAATCCCATTTCTAATCTATTACAATAAAACAATAGAAAAGAAATTAAAAAATGGGCAAAAAACAGCCCAAAACAGCCTCTAAAAGGCTGGAAAAACTCTCCAGTCCAGTAATTGGGCCCAAAAGCCGCGGCCCAGCCGCCCAGGCCCGTTCAGCAGCCCAAAACCGCAAGGAGAAGCCCAGGCCCGCAAGGAGCAGCCCAGACCCGCGCTCAGGACCCGTCGACCCGCGCCCTGCCCGTCTGACCCGCCATCGACCCGCGTCTGGGTTTAGGGTTTCAGAACCCTTTTCGCGCCGCCTAGCAAGAGCGGCGCCGCTGCCTGCCATCTTCTCCGGTCGGCAGCCTCCAGCAGCAGGTCCTCGGCGCCTCCAGCATGCTCCTTCGCGCAGCCCAGGCAGCAGCAGGCCCCCGGCGTAGAGAAACAGCAGCGGCAGCAGCGGCTGTGCGCCGCCCGCTGGGCGCGCAGCGCGCAAAGCGCGCAGCGCGGCCCCGAGCGCTCGTAGCCCCTGCCGCCTGCCTCCTCGCTCTCGCCCGACCTGCACACCACCAGCAGCCCACGCAGGAGCCCTGCACAGCACCCTCGGCATCTCCAGCACAGGCGCAGCAGCAGCAGACCTCGGCGTGGGCGGAACAGCAGCAGCGGCAGCGGCAGTGCGTCGCCCGCCAGGCACGCCGCGCGCATAGCGCGCAGGCGCTGCCAGGCGCGCGCTGCCCCCATCGCTCGCCTCCTCCTCGCCAGTTTACAAGGTAAAAATTTTAGCGAATTTTAGTTAGTAACCTCAATTTCGATTTATTCTTCGTATGTTTTGAACGTTGAGAAATTATGGACACTCTATTTTTGGATACTATCTCATACATAATTTTTACTATTTTATCCTTGAAATGTAGACGATTTAACCACAATCTACTTAACAATATTATTAATGTGAGACCATTTCTCCACTATCAATACTTCAAATGATTTTTTATTAAAATTAATCTGTGTTAACGTATACATATTTATAGAGAATGGAGGGAGTAATATCGCCAACCGCTAATGACCTTGCAAGAATTCAAATGTGGCTTTTATTAGGAATGTTAGGTGGTCTAGATTTGCCTGTGATATAGGTGCAAGAATTGTTCAATTATTTGGGTAGCACTTCAATATGAGGTACAATCAAGCTAGTGAAGGAATATTAAATTGAATTAACGTTCCACTTTGCCCGATGATCGTTTCTTGGTTATTATTAATTTATCATACAACGATTAAATCCTAACATGCTCCTATGAATTTAACAGCTGCACACAGGTGTTAGGAAAAACTTACTTGAGAATCGGATGCACAAACTGTTGATGATCGTGTCGAAAGAATCTGACTCTAGCTCTGATCTTCTCGACTGTATCCCGCTCAATTCCCAACGTTGGATGGACAACGAGCTATGGAAATTCCCAAGGCAGAAAGATCACTCACGTTTCTGCGCCTCCCTCTGCTCTAAAAAACCCTAATTTTTATCAGTGTATTTTCCTGAGAGCTGACAGCTGTATTTAATAATACAGAAAAGGGGAGGAGGCGCCACTTTCTTGGTGAGGGCCGAAAATTCTGTCTTCTTGGGCTAGGAGACATTGGGCCAGCCCAGAGACCAGATACAAGGAATAAAGATGGGCCTCAAATAAATTAATTCATCCATGGTCAGCCCAGACCATAATTAATTTATAAATATCAGTTCATTCCACTAGAGAACCGATACTGACTTACCCCTTTATTGCCGGTGATGAGTCGGGGCTTGTATTTAGACTTATTAAATCTCCGTATTTAAAATATCCGACATCCATTAATTAATTAGAGCTCTGACAGCTTAAATTAATTAATCTCTTAATAATTCCTTAAGCAGTACCACTCAAACTTTATTATTACGCCTGAACTTAATCAACCTGCAGGGTTTAGCGTAATAAACCTTATTGAGCTCCTTAAGGGGATGTCATTATCCTATACCGGATACGGGTACTAATACAGATAATCAAATATCATATATTAACCGCTATCACCCAAGATACAGAGTACTCGAGTTAGTATATAACTTTCACCCATAGTAAGTCAAAGTGATATACGAGTTAACATATATATCTGAATACTTATTAGTATTAAGATTTATGAGTCACCGAGATCTTGATTCTTCACTTAAGTCAGATAGAAGAATACATCTCAAACTGTGGTCCTATCAATACGTAATGACGTACCAGTATAGACAAGTAGCCAAGACAAACTACTTCCATCTATACTGCAGCCTAAACCAATAACTTGTCCTAGAGTTATTTCGGCTGTGATCATATTATATCTCTTAAGGTTATTCCAATTATATGGTCTTCTGTGATCTACAACACACCATATAATCTACTTATACAGAGATAAAGAACATACATATGCAATCATGAACACAATCAGATAGGAGATAAGAATAGTGAAAACAGGAATCATTGTATACAAGCATAAAGTTCTTGCTTTCAGTATACAAATCCAACAGCTAGGTCATAATACAAACCCTAATGTCTAACTATTGTGAAAACCATTGATGCACCAAATGGTCCAAAAGAAACAAGTACTCCCTCCGTCCACAATTTAATGTCCTACTTGCCTTTAAAAATTTGTCCACAATTTAATGCACTGTTCTGCTTTTTGTACACTTTTACTCTTTTTCTTTTCCTATATTTACTACCCTTTGCCATTAATGGACCCACCTTAAAACACCTTTATCATTTTTATATTCTATATTTACTACACTTTATCACTAGTGAACCCACTCACAACACCTTTATCACTTTAGTCAACTATCTTTATCACTTTAGTCAACTACCCTTATATTTCATCCACATCACCTTTTTCAGCTTTATTAGTCTTCGTGCCCACACCAAAGTGGGGCATTAAATCGTGGACGGAGGGAGTAGTATATATATATATATATATATATATATATATAGAAGGATGTTGAACCTGCTTTTAGAGTTCTCCAAAGTCCGTATGCAATTGTGATAAAGTTGACTACATGCATGATTTCATAATTGAAAATGAACAAGATTTTGATGCTCTAATAATGGAAAAAGCAACGCTTCAGGATTTCGAATATGATGAGAATGTACTTGCTTCATTTCAGTATTTTCTTGTTAGGTCTAGACGAATAAAATATACGAAGGTTACTTTCACGCTTCGAATTGCAATAGTTGATAATTTATGTGAACTAGTATGCCCGTTCGTGCGATGCACGATCAATATTGAAATTGAACGATATTTTAAATAAATAAATATACATATTGAATATAATTTAAATATAAATAAATGGAAATATGTATATATCCCAATAAAAAAATTAAAGTTGTACACAACGTAATCTCAATAAAAACATAAATCTGAAAATATTTGAAATTTTCAATTTTTAAAATACCAATTAATTCATTATAATATATAATGTGTATAAATATATACATCATAAAAAATCAAAATCAAGCATAAGTGATAATGAGTATCATTATGTATTGATGAGGACAAAAATATACATCCCTGCAATATCGTAAAAGAATATCCAAATATGAAGGAGGTCCATAATGGACAACACTGCTCTATCCGAAATACCACTGCCAAGAGTAAAGAGAAGCCCAATTATGAGGAGTCCATATAAGCCCACCGAGCTTGCCAATCCTTGGATAATCCAAACCGAAGCCCAATTCTTCAATATAGAATTGTACTTTATGAAGAATCCAACAAATGTCGTAATTAGGCCCAAGATCGAAGAAGTTTCAAGAGGATCAAGATGGAAGAAAAAGGATAAACGTGAAAATCTATAGTTCTATTCCTGATCTATATAGAGTTTTATTCCTAGTGTAATTCTTGGATTAAACGCAGCCGCCATGTTCTCTCTTCCAAAACCCTAAACTACCGCCACCATGCCTTCTCCGACTCAGACATCGGCGACTGCTCTGTCCACACCCACCGTTGTTCCTCAGAGTAGGGCAGACGCATCTCCGAAGGCAACGCCAACTTTGGTAACCTCCCTGATGCTGCGAGTTCTCTCCAGGCGATAGATACCAGTGGGCTCAACAAGATTCGTCCGTCTGGCAACACTCTTTCCAGCAAGATTCATCTGTCTAGCAGCAGCCCCTTTGGCAGTGTTTGGATGGTGGATCACTCCGGCATCAATCTACCTCTGATTTCCTTGAACTTTGATGATGTCAATAAAGCTCCTCCAGTTCACGGCCTCTCTCCGATGACAAAGACTGGCTCCATGTCTAGTTCCCATCCTTCCTCAGCTAGGCCTAATTTGCCGACATATGCGCACGACTTTGCGTTGGTGGCGGTTGCAAAGCAGTGCGATCCTACGTCACTGTTGGTAGCAGCCGCTAATGATTGCTCAACGACGATTGATCGTCCGACAGATTCGTTTGCTGCCAAGGTTCAACCTAGGCTCAAGAAATAGGGCATTTCTATCTACGGTCTGTGTGCTCTTCAACCTTCTCATGAGGGAGAGGTTGTGACGCTATTGGTCCCACATATCGCTTATCAAAAGCGGTTAGATGAATTCAAGTTTACCTTATTTAGTAGGGTTATTCTCCGTAAAGGAGACAAGCCACGTCTGTTGGAAGATATCAAAACTGCACTACAATAATTATGGCAATGCTTTGATTGTCAATTCATCCCTATGGCCAAAGACTTTTTCACGGTGAAGTTCTCAACGCTGAACGATAAAAGAAAAGCCAAGGATAAGGTTATTTTAGAGCTATCAATGGGCCAAGTTCGACTTCGTGAATGGAGTCGCTATTTCAACCCATATAAGGAAGCTTCTTCTTTAGCTGAGATTTGGTTGCGCATTTATTATCTGCCTGTGGAGATGTGGACTCAGGAGATTATAGCAGGGATTGGTTATGCACTGGGACATCCGTTACGTATTGATCACGCGGCGCATGGACAAGCGGGACACTTTGCTCGTGTTCAGGTTAAAGTGGATATGGCGAAGCCTCTTTTGGAATATATGGATGATGGTATAATAATGCTTTTCACATTGAATTTGGCTTTGAAACTTTGCCGTTGTTTTGCTCGCGTTGTAAAATTACTGGCCACTCTACGGATAAATGTCGAAAGATGCTGAAATCTAATGTTGATGTTGGAGAAAACAAAGCTTCGCTTGCTGCCGCCCCCAAGTCGAAGGAGCATCCTAAAGCCCGGGGTACGAATCCCTCTTGGCAGCCTAGAGGACAAGATAATATCACAAAGGATCAGGGGGATATTGTGAAGGATCATATGTCGGGGCCGGATTTGGCTGCCATTCTTGTGCCGATCAAGGAAAATGAGCTGCCTCCTGTGGGTGTCTCAAACTGGTTTGATGTGCTTGATGATGAGGACGTTGAGGGTGATAAAATTGTTAAGGGAGTGGCAGGGTCAGGGATTGAAGGAAAGCAGATTGAGGATGGTATGACACAGGTGGCACTCTTGGGTACTGCCAAAGAAACAGTTGCTAATGAGCGTGGGCTTAGTCGGATGCCTAGGGTGAGACGGTCGGTGTAACACCCCGTATTTTGAGAAGCTAATTGTGCCATAGCTCGAATTTAAATTGAGTTTTAAATATTAGCTAGAGGAATTATGCACGTGGGCGAATAAATGAGACAAGAATTATTTTTGAGAGTTTAATAAGAGGCGATATTATTTTCTCGGGCCTTATAAATCCTATTATTGAGAGACATATCTTCGCCCTATATTTTTATTGAAATGTCTATGTGATATAAATATTTTACTTGGTAGAATATTCACATATGATTTATTGATGCATTGTAATTATGATATTAGTAATATCATAATTGAGATAAATTTTTCCTCACACGTGAATAGATATATTTTATTGGGATATATTCCTACACACTAAATAAGAGTTATATTTATTCAAGTATATATATATAGATATATATATATATATATATACACCTCTCTCTCACTCTCACTCGATCTCTCTCACTCTCTCTCTCGGTCTTACTCTCACCCTCACGCACTCCCTCCCCTCTCCCACATTACTCTTCTCTTCCCCCATAAATGGAGACCACATGCACCATTAAGGAGCCCCTAAAAGGCTAATCTAACTAGCCAACACAATCCCCCTTCTCAAGCTCACACATGCACATGCTCACACTTCTCTCCCCCCCCTTGCTCGATCTCCCTCTCTCGGTCTCTACCTCTCTCTCACACTCTTCTCTTTCTCCACCTTAAATGAAGCATATGCAAGCATAGTAAGCCATCTAAGGCCTACTCTCTCTAGCCAACATCCCTCCACACTTCAAGCTCTCACAAGCACATGCACACATCTCTCTCAGCTCCCTCTCTCTCGTCCCTCACTCTTCTCTCTTCTCTTCTTCTCTCTTCTCACTCTCTATTCCCCTCACTTCATGACATCCTCACACATTAACTCCATATTTACTACAAGATATGCATTAATGAAAGAAATCACACCATCACTTCTCATCAAGGCAAGCTCTCTCTCTCCCCTTTCTCCTTCATATTTTCGGCAGCCCCCCTCCTCACTCCACCACACTTCTCTCCTTGTTTCACCATTTTTGGAAAGAGTTAAGGAAGCCAAAAGTGTTCTACCTTCACACTAAAGTCATCAAGTGTGCTCCAATCTTCAAGCACAAGCTCCAAGCATACTACGCATCATCTTCTACTCCACCTCCATTGATCTTGTTGGTAGCAACCTCAATCCTCCTCTTATGTTACATATATATTTTCATGATGTATAAGCATGTATATTGAAGCATATTGAAGCATGATAGTCCCCTCTCTACTCTTATGATTTTCGAAAATGTTGGTGAAAGAAAGCATATGAACTCCATCAAACTTTCCACTACTCCTCATATGCTCATACACCTCTACATGTTAGATGCATGAGAATGGAAGATATGTTTCTTGAAAACCCTTAAGAGGGTTATATGTTATGATAATTGAAGCATGATGAGTTATTAGTGAGAAAATGCATGAGAATAATGGTGGAATTATAGATCTATGATTATATGTGTAAATGTTGTAATTTCAACCATTTTGAGAAAACTTCTTACGTTCTGGACTGATGAGTCGACGAGGTTTCCCTCGTCCAAAAATATTCAAAATTTTACAGTATGTATATATATGTGTTTTATAAGCTCTGGTAAAATTTCAAGTCATCTGGACTTCGTTTACTACCCTTTTAAAATATAAAACTTTTACTGCACATTTCCGCCGGAAATCTAGAAGGGCAGTCCCTTGAGTCACACTTTTCAGTGACTTCCAAAAATATTCAGCCTCCCAAATTTTTATGGAAGAAAGATACATGTGTTATACAGATTCATGTAAAATTTAAAACCATTTGTCAACGTTTACTATTTTTCAAAAATCCTAACTTCCAGTCGTGCAAAACTGCCGAATCTGGTAGACTGTGGGAAAACACCCATATCTCTTAAACCACTTGGAGTTTTTCACTCTACGTTTTTTTAAATAAAACTAGACTCAGAGAGGTTTTCAACGGTGTAAGTCTCGAATCCAGGATATTTCTGAGTTAAAACAGTTTATTCTTTAAAGTTGAGGCAGAGCAGAATGGTAAACTGTAGGAGTCCGAAAATTTCTACTTTGAAATTGTTTTGAGGATTTTAAAGTTTTGGTGGAATAATACACCATGTTTTGGCATGAAAATGCTACTAGAAAATTTTATATATTTTCCAAAGCTTACATGAATTTTTGAGAATTTACTTACAAGGAAAAAGATTTCAAGTTCATAGGATTATTTTCAAGTCATTTGACTATTGAGATCATTCCTAAATGTATTATGTGGAATGAGTGATTAGTTTGAAGCATGAATGACTATGTGTTTTATATGAATGCTATTTACCTAGGAATGAGAGTCTTTTAATTGGATAAGATATTCAATTAAATTGGGAGGTCCAACTGGGTAAATAGTAGAGAAGTTATAAGATGAGATTAAGCATTGATGCAAGTATAAGTATTAGATATTAGTTAGATTAATTTCTAACTAGAGTTTATTTTGTCACATGGCAATCTAAACCACGTGCGCCACCAAAGGTTCGAGTGATGGCCGGCGTTAGTACGACTCTGAGCATTACGTCATCGACCCCTGAGACAGGTGGGCTTTATTCTAACTCTATTATGGCTAGCTACCATGATGATGAGTTCAAATGCAAAATCTTATGAAAATGAAGCATGTTGAAGCATTATTGATGAGTATTATGAAAATTGTCAACTTGCCATATTTATTATTGATGAGAATGAGATGTGGTATGTTGCCTCTATGAAAGACATGATTATGATCATGATGCAAAATATCGGCCTTTAACTGATTTATATGACAGTAAAGGTTTTGTGCGCAGAGGTGATCGTGAGTCGTCTCTAGTCGGCCGGTCACGGTTATTTGAAGGAGGCCTCCTTCTCTTCACCTAGTATATATATGTTATATGAGTTCTCATAGTTGGCACATACCCTGAATATAATGTTTGCAGACTAATGATATTATTATGATGATGCAAATGAGTTTATGATGATGCAAATGAGTTTATGACAGAAAAACATGAACATGTATTTTTAAATCTTACTTAAATCCTGTTGATGCATTGAAAAGGGCAAGATTGACATATAGCTCTAAGAGCAACATTTCAATTATTTCCGGCATGAGTTCACTGAGTGCTTTTTGGTACTCAGCCCTGCATGTATTTCTAAATGTGCAGGTCTGGCTTGGCGCGAGGATGGGTGAAGGCTGTTGGAATTGTCAGTTGGCTGTGTCTTTCCTATGTCTCATACTTATCTTTATACGCTTTGACTCTATAAGAATTTGAACTCCCTGCTATATGTCTTCACACATATAGTAACGCGTCTCGCTGCATAACTCTGATGAAACTCTTATTTATTTTGCTTATTCCTGTAATATCCCATAAGGGAAAATACTTCTCAAACCCTTGCTAAGTTTCAACTGCTTATTATGTTTCACCCAAGCGAGTAATTATTTTTGGTCTTAAAATCTTTCTTGAAAATGAGTATAAGTTGCGAATGCTTCCGCTAATACAAGATGCAAATTCCATTTCTTTCACTATTTCTTTTATTAGTCGTACGATACTTGGTATACGCTATCACTGGCTATATCGGGCTGCGACAGAGTGGTATCAGAGCAGCTTGTCTGCTCTGAGTATAATCTCTTATAGAGTCTCTTCTTGATTGAGTCTAAGCTAGAGTCTTAGACTAAAAGAGTTATGTCACTGACAAGAGCCAACACCCCATCTCCGCCAGCTTGACGAGGTATGCAACAGTTTAAGTTTAAAGTTGCTTATGAGCATGAGTTATGCAATTGATTAAGTTGATGAGAAAGCAATGTTTATAAGTTGAGGAAGAAGCATGATTAGTGCATGATGCAATTTTATTGATACCTTATTTTGGTTGATTGAATAAGTAAGATGGTGAAATTTTTATTGGAATCAATGTTGATACCAATGCACTACGAGAATCCTAGAGGAACACCGACAGACAAGTATGTTATTGAGTAATAAACGAGTAAGTCATTCTTGACTTAGTTTGTGTAACACGAGTTGTTATTTTTGTTTATAGCATGGCAGACGGATTCGAAATAGTACAGGCTTTCTATGACTGTACCATGGAGCACCACGAGACTATTGGAGAGTTCTTGGCTCGCTTCCACCACAGGTGGATTGATGCCATAGAGCACGGGGTCACGGCTCAGTAGGCCATGCAGATACTGCCACATAGGATGCCACCCCACTGGCAGGCCTGGTGTCATTTCATCGCCCCAGACTTCTATAGCCCGTTGGCACCGGGAGGTTTTGAGGTGCGATTTCCGGAGTACCTAACCATTCTGTTGAGCCGGTTCGTCATGTATGCGAACCCACCCTACTTTTATCTGACGGAGAGTAACACCCGAGAGGGTGAGGCAGAGAGCCAGCCTCAGGGTCTTTCTGAGACTGAGGATCCTCTTATGACATTGGGACTAGAGCTCCTTAGCTCCCATCCGATTGATGACCATATTCCTTCACTTCCTCAGGGCACTCTGCCCGAGGAAGAGATTTCTCCTATTGATGTCTTGGTCCGTCACTACCCCATGTATTCTCCCAGGATGTACTCCCCGACTTTTGGATATTTATCCTTTGTTACCCCGATGACCATCGACACTACTGAGGCCATCGATACTACTGAGCAGCTGATGAGCCCCATCCGTGAGACCCTCCATGTTCCTCCCCTCCCTACTGTTGGAGAGGGTGAGATTGCTATGGCTGATGTTGACCCATTCGCACCAGGGCCTTCACGACCCCCGGGGATAGCTAGAGACACGGAGGACGACTCAGGATCAGTCCCGATTGTTGGGACTCTCATCTCACAGCCCTTGGATCTTCCTAGCATGGGCCTGGCCTTCGAGACGGACGTTCCTCGAGGAGACCCGATTCGACAGAGAGCCGCCTTCGACCCTTTCCGTCGTGCCGATTCTGACAGTGAGGACGGCGTGCCTCATATACCTCGTTTGGGTGACGCTCGAGAGGATGACGGTGGTGATGCTACGGAGGATGAGAGTGACGATGGTAGCTGGGGTGATGGTAGAGGTCATGGGTGGATATGGTACTGATATGATAGTATTGAGTAGAGATGCATATATAGTAGCTTTGTTTAGATAGCCCATAGATTTGGCTGGCAATGGATAGTTCCATCCCAGACCAGGGCTTGTACTTATTTTGTTAGGCCCCTATAGTACACGGGTAACGGATAGTATCTGTACCCAGTTGTAGGGCTGCTTGTACATAGACGCAGCATTGATGCAGTAGCTAGGTCTTTAACAGAGTAGTACTTTGTACTGGCCTATAGCAGTTTATAGATCATAGTATACACTTTTGTACAAAAGAAGACCTCGTTGAGGCAATTTTCATGGTATATACATGATGGGCCAAAGCGGCCATTTTTGACTAAATGAGAAATGTGATTACTTGTTTGGATGCATTGTTATTGACAATTTGTATACATTGATTGAAAATAGAGTACTTTGATGCATTGAGTATACTTTATGTGATAATGTGTTAATATATATATATATATATACATATATATATGAGATGCATGATACGTTGTGAATTACTCGGCTATGAGACTAGAGTATGAGAAGCCTTGTCACATAGAGGAACTTATCTTTTGACCCAAACTTGTAGATTGTCATAATGCCTCCACGAAGAGTGTACAGAAATGTACCCGTGAATGAGGAAGAACCCAGAGAACCTACGCCGCCACCTCCACCTCAAGATAGGAGAGTGGAAGAACTTTTCTTAAGACAGAACCCACTGACTTTCGCAGGCACGGGAGACCCTGCCGAAACGGAAGAATGGATTCGTGCTATGGAACGAATCTGTCAATTTTTGAGATGCAACGATGCAGAACGTCTTATGTGCATGTCTTACCAGCTGAAAGAAACCGCCGACTATTGGTGGGAAGCAAAGCAGAAAACTATGGCCCCGGAGCAGTTAGATGAAATCACTTGGGATCTTTTTAAGACTGCTCTGTGTGAGAAGTTCATACCCAGAAGCTATAGGAAAAAGAAGGAGATGGAGTTTACCACTTTGAAGCAAGGGAATAAAACTGTAGTAGAGTACGATCGACTATTCTGCGATCTGGCTCGCTATGCACCGTATAGAGTGGAACAGATGAGAAGATGTCCGAGTTGTTTTGCGCCGGACTGCGACAAGAGATAAGAGTTGTATTGGCAAGTCGAACGGCACTTTCCTATGCCGAAGCCTTGAACAGAGCTCTAGATATGGAGCTAGCAATGCAACCGGAGAAAGCAACACACGCACCAACACCTCCATCAGCTCAATACACGCAAGCACCAAACACTCCCTACTCTAACCAAGGCCAGAAAGGAAAACGCAAATGGGAAAATCATGGAAATGAGGGTAAAAAGCCATGGCAAGGCCAGAATGTTCAGCCTCCATTCGTGAAGGGCGATAAATCATTTTATGGTGGACCAGCTACATCACACCCCGGACACCGAGGGATACCCCCTTGTCCTAAGTGCAACAAGTTACACACATGAGTGTGCAGAGCTGGAAACCCAAATTGTTTCACTTGTGGAAAACCCGGGCATTACTCGAGCCAGTGCCCCAACCGACAACAGGGGATGAGTGGAGGAAGACCCAATCAGTTTCCAACGCCACAGCTCAGGGCAATGGAAGGAATTCTTCCTCTACCTCAACCACTACAGCAACAACCTTTTCGCCGTCCAAACCAGCCTCATAAGCAGCTACCTGCACCGCAAGCAGGAAGACCACCGCAATATCAAAGGATGTATGCTATTAATCTGAAGAATCAGGATAAGAACCAAGGAAACCTAACAGGTATTGGGGAACTGAAAGGTGTACCCATTGTTATTCTCTTTGATACGGGAGCATCATGATTTATGCTTAATTGTGCTAAATTTTGGGGTTTATATAAGCTTTATTTTAAGAGAATCTTCTGGAAATTGGTGCGTTTTATGGCTTGTTTGATGCTTCGCAGGAGGATTAGGTTTTTAGATGGAAGAATATAATTTTGGAGATTTCGGGGCTAAAGAGGGTGTTTTTAGCATAACTCTGTAGCCAGACCAGAGAAGTCAGCCGAAGACCCGCGTCAGAGAAACAAATCTCCAGAGCAGCGAAATCACCAGCCAGAGCAGTGGAACCAATCGCCAGAGGAGCAGAGAAATCAGAGGAATCGAAGCGCCAGAGGAATCACCTATTCCTCTACCGAGAAGCGCCAGCATCAGAGAAGTAAAGTCCAGCGCTCAATAGTCAGAGAAGCCAGAGAAATCGCCGTTCCTCTGGCGATAACAGAGAATTCACCGTTCCTCTGGCGAATGCCAGAGAGATCATCATTCCGCTGGCAAACCATTTCTCTGGCGAGGTCAGGGAAATCATCCATTCCTCTAGCGAGAGCTGCGAAGTTGGCGAGAGTAGGAGTGTTTTCCAGAAGCGTGCATCCAGCTGGAAGTTGCCTTATTTTGCACGATTCTATTGCCTTTAGAATTCTTCTTTGCATGGCAACTTCCGTGGTGATCCTTAAGAATTTGAAGTCTATAAATAGGGCCATACTTTTCATTGTAATGATCAATCTTTTGCCCTAGTTTTAGACGCCACCTTGCGATTTGTTGGCATCAAAAGCTTAGGAATTTCATTGCTTTCTTAGTTCGAGGTTTTTAGTATTCTAAGTTAGATTTTAATTTCGTTTTTAGTTTAGTTCTTAGATTGTGATCGAGTGACACGATTATACGTTCAAGACAATTATGGTATTTCGTATTTAAATTCAATTTACTTTCGTTTAATCATGTTTACGTTTTTCGTTTATGCTTTCTTTTCAATTATGCAATTTAAATTATGCACTTTAGTTTCACGCCTAGATTAGAAGTCTCTAAATTTACAAGTCTTTAATTTCTTAAGTTAGGTTTAATTCGAGTTGTTTAAATTATTGCCTAGGTTAAGTTTAAGTTCAATTTACGTTTAAGTTTAAGTTACGTTTTTAAATCAAAACCTTTACTGCTTTCTTTTATTGCTTTTTCTTACGATACTACTAAAAGCCCTTAAAGACTTTCCTTGAGAGATGACACTGGGTCAACTTACCATCGCTAGGATGTCCTTGTTCTATTGCAAGTCAACTTAGAGGTGTTTCTAGTTGAATCACATCACATTCTTTCATCTCATATACCTGTGTGGATACGTTAGAGCTGAATATAGAACCAGCCCAGCTACAATTAAGAGTAGCCACTCCCTTAGGGAAAGTCACCACTGTTACACATGTGTGTCCTAACTTGGAATTCGAATTAGGACCTCTTAAACTTAAGGCTAAGACGTTGAGACTTACGCGCATGTGGAGCACATACATCATTTTGGGAATGGACTGGTTAGCAGAACACTATGCGGTGATACAGTGCGAGTAGAGACGAATATCATTCCAGCCACCTGGCGAGGAACCTACATGTTTTTATGCCATCAATAGAAAATGGAAGAAGACACCTATCATCTCTGCAGTGCCAGCGAACAAGATACTAAAAGAAAAGTGCGCGACAGCATATTTAGTATACTTGAACCAAGAAGAGGAAGCACAAATAAAGATTGAAGATGTACCTATAGTGCGGGAGTATCAAGACGTTTTCCCTGATATTCTACCAGGTCTACCCCCGAATCGACAATTGGAATTCACGATCGATTTAGAACCTGGAGCAGCCCCAATATCCAAAGCGCCATATTGGATGGCACCAGCAGAATTGCAAGAACTGAAGTTGCAACTACAAGAGTTATTGGACATGGGTATCATTCGACCCAGTGTTTCGCCTTGGGGAGCACCGGTCCTATTTGTCAAAAAGAAAGATGGAAGTTTAAGATTGTGCATCGATTATCGGGAATTGAACAAGGTGACCCTAAAGAACAAGTATCCTTTGCCACGTATAGACGATTTGTTTGATCAACTTCGAGGAGCACGCGCTTTCTCAAAGATAGATTTAAGGACAGGGTATCACCAATTGAGGAGACGACCTGAGGATATTCCAAAGACAGCATTCCGCACAAGATACGGACACTATGAGTTCATAGTGATGCATTTTGGATTAACAAATGCCCCCGCCGTATTCATGGATCCCATGAATCGAGTGTTTCATGAATACTTGGATCAATTCGTGTTGGTATTCATAGATGACATCTTGATTTACTCGAAGAATGAGAAGGATCATGAAGAGTACCTTAGAACTGTGCTAGAGAAGCTAAGAGCTGAAAAGCTTTATGCTAAGTATAGCAAATGTGAGTTTTGGCTACAAGAAGTCAATTTCTTAGGCCACGTCATTTCAGCTGCAGGAATCAAAGTGGATCCTACCAAGGTTCAAGCAGTGCAAGAATAGAGATCACCAACGACACCTCACGAGATTCGTAGCTTCCTAGGATTAGCAGGCTACTACCGTCGTTTTATACAAGATTTCTCCAAAATAGCCAAGCCTATAACTCATCTAATCAAGAAAGAAGTCAAATTCTTGTGGACAGACGAATGCGAACAAAGCTTTCAAGAATTGAAGAAGAGGTTGACTACTGCCCCAGTACTAGCCGTCCCGGAAGCAAACAAGGAATACACTATCTATACGGACGCATCAAAGAAAGGACTAGGTTGTGTATTGATGCAAGAAGGAAAGGTAATAGCTTACGCCTCGCGACAGCTTAGGCCACACGAAGCAAATTACCCGACACATGACCTAGAGATAGCAGCAGTAGTGCACGCATTGAAAATTTGGAGACACCACCTTTATGGAGTAATGTGTGAAATTTACACCGACCATAAGAGTCTCAAATATTTCTTTGAACAGAAGGATCTCAATATGAGACAAAGAAGATGGCTAGAATTGGTCAAAGACTATGATTGTGGAATCAATTATCATCCAGGCAAAGCCAACGTCGTGGCAGATGCCTTGAGCAGAATGGAACGAGCCAAGATAGGGTGTATCCTAACCAAAGAACATGACTTGGTCAGGGAATTTGAAAGGTTAAGGTTGGAAATGGTATTTCCACCGCAAACCACAGATTTGATCATGGCGACACTCAGTGTTACCCCCGATCTAAGATCAAGGATTGTTAGTATGCAAAGAGATGATGAAAAATTAGAAAGATTGCGAGTGAAAATCCGTACCGAGAAGCTTGAGTCATACCAAGAAGCCGCAGATAATGCATTGATGTTTGAGGGAAGAATCTGTGTACCCAATGATGAGAAATTAAGAAATGAAATCATGAGCGAGGCTCATGACACGCCTTACGCAGCACATCCGGGAGGTACGAAGATGTACCAAGACTTAAAAGCAAGATTTTGGTGGGAAGGCATGAAGCGAGACATAGCTTCGTTTGTAGAACGATGTTTAGCTTGTCAGCAAGTGAAGGCGTTGCATCAACGACCTTATGGCAAATTACAACCGTTGGAAATCCCAGAATGGAAATGAGACCACATTGCCATGGACTTTGTCACTGCTTTGCCAAAGTCGAATAGAGGGAATACCACCGTTTGGGTGATCATAGATAGATTGACGAAAAGTGCTCACTTCATACTGATTCCTGTCACACATGGGTCTGAAAAGTTAACTCAAATATACATTCGTGAGATAGTACGTTTGCACGGAGTTCCAATGACGATTACCTCCGATAGAGATACAAAATTCACCTCATGTTTTTGGATGAGCTTACACAGGGAATTGGGTACTAAGTTGAATTTTAGCACAGCATTTCATCCACAGACGGATGGGCAATCCGAAAGAACTATACAAGTTTTGGAAGATATGATTCGGACTGTAGTGTTAGATAGAGGAGCTCAATGGGAACAAGTGTTACCCCTGATTGAATTTGCCTACAATAATAGTTTCCAAACGACTATTAACATGGCACCATATGAAGCCCTCTATGGAAGGAAATGTAGATCTCCGCTTCATTGGGATGAAGTAGGAGAAAGAAAAGTGTTAGGTCATGACGCAGTGGAAGAAATGATCACAACTGTGAGATAAATTCGGCAACGAATTAAAGAAGCTCAAGATCGCCAAAAATCTTATGCCGACACTAGACGCACAGAGATTCAATTTGAAGTGGGAAGTAAGGTCTTTTTGAAAGTTTCCCCTTCTCGAGGGATTCACCGATTCGGTATAAAAGGAAAGCTCAAGCCTAGATTTATAGGCCCATACGACGTATTGGAAAAAGTAGGCCCTGTTGCCTATAGACTCGCGTTACCTCTAAATTTCGCGAATGTTCACAATGTCTTTCACGTGTCGCAATTGAGAAAATACGTGTTTGACCCGAAGCATGTTATTCATCGAGAGGATATATCTCTTGAACCGGACCTGAAATATGAAGAAAGACCCGAAGCTGTGTTGGATAGAAAGATCCAACAATTGAGAAATAAGTCAATTGCCTTGGTCAAAATACAATGGAGACATCACGGGCAAGAAGAAGCAACATGGGAATTGGAGGATAAAATGAAGGAAAAATATCCAGAATTGTTTCCCGAAGGTGAGATTTCAAATTTCAGGACGAAATTTTTTTAAGAGGGTAAGGATGTAACACCCCGTATTTTGAGAAGCTAATTGTGCCCTAGCTCGAATTTAAATTGTGTTTTAAATAGTAGCTAGAGGAATTATGCACGTGGGCGAATAAATGAGACAATAATTATTTTTGAGAGTTTAATAGGAGGCGATATTATTTTCTCGGGCCTAATAAATCCTATTATTGAGAGACATATCTTCGCCCTATATTTTTATTGAAATGTCTATGTGATATAAATATTTTACTTGGTAGAATATTCACATATGATTTATTGATGCATTGTAATTATGATATTAGTAATATCATAATTGAGATAAATTTTTCCTCACACGTGAATAGATATATTTTCTTGGGATATATTCCTACACACTAAATAAGAGTTATATTTATTCAAGTATATATATTTATATACACCTCTCTCTCTCTCACTCTCACTCGGTCTCTCTCACTCTCTCTCCCGGTCTTACTCTCACCCTCACGCACTCCCTCCCCTCTCCCACATTACTCTTCTCTTCCCCCATAAATGGAGACCACATGCACCATTAAGGAGCCCCTAAAAGGCTAATCTAACTAGCCAACACAATCCCCCTTCTCAAGCTCACACATGCACATGCTCACACTTCTCTCCCCCCCCCCTTGCTCGATCTCCCTCTCTCGGTCTCTACCTCTCTCTCACACTCTTCTCTTTCTCCACCTTAAATGAAGCATATGCAAGCATAGTAAGCCATCTAAGGCCTACTCTCTCTAGCCAACATCCCTCCACACTTCAAGCTCTCACAAGCACATGCACACATCTCTCTCAGCTCCCTCTCTCTCGTCCCTCACTCTTCTCTCTTCTCTTCTTCTCTCTTCTCACTCTCTATTCCCCTCACTTCATGACATCCTCACACATTAACTCCATATTTACTACAAGATATGCATTAATGAAAGAAATCACACCATCACTTCTCATCAAGGCAAGCTCTCTCTCTCCCCTTTCTCCTTCATATTTTCGGCAGCCCCCCTCCTCACTCCACCACACTTCTCTCCTTGTTTCACCATTTTTGGAAAGAGTTAAGGAAGCCAAAAGTGTTCTACCTTCACACTAAAGGCATCAAGTGTGCTCCAATCTTCAAGCACAAGCTCCAAGCATACTACGCATCATCTTCTACTCCACCTCCATTGATCTTGTTGGTAGCAACCTCAATCCTCCTCTTATGTTATGTATATATTTTCATGATGTATAAGCATGTATATTGAAGCATATTGAAGCATGATAGTCCCCTCTCTACTCTTATGATTTTCGAAAATGTTGGTGAAAGAAAGCATATGAACTCCATCAAACTTTCCACTACTCCTCATATGCTCATACACCTCTACATGTTAGATGCATGAGAATGGAAGATATGTTTCTTGAAAACCCTTAAGAGGGTTATATGTTATGATAATTGAAGCATGATGAGTTATTAGTGAGAAAATGCATGAGAATAATGGTGGAATTATAGATCTATGATTATATGTGTAAATGTTGTAATTTCAACCATTTTGAGAAAACTTCTTACGTTCTGGACTGATGAGTCGACGAGGTTTCCCTCGTCCAAAAATATTCAAAATTTTAAAGTATGTAGATATATGTGTTTTATAAGCTCTGGGAAAATTTCAAGTCATCTGGACTTCGTTTACTACCCTTTTAAAATATAAAACTTTTACTGCACATTTCCGCCGGAAATCTAGAAGGGCAGTCCCTTGAGTCACACTTTTCAGTGACTTCCAAAAATATTCAGCCTCCAAAATTTTTATGGAAGAAAGATACATGTGTTATACAGATGCATGTAAAATGTAAAACCATTTGGCCAACGTTTACTAATTTCCAAAAATCCTAACTTCCAGTCGTGCAAAACTGCCGAATCTGGTAGACTGTGGGAAAACACCCATATCTCTTAAACCACTTGGAGTTTTTCACTCTACTTTTTTTTAAATAAAACTAGACTCAGAGAGGTTTTCAACGGTGTAAGTCTCGAATCTGGTAGACTGTGGTATGTTGCCTCTATGAAAGACATGATTATGATCATGATGCAAGATATCGGCCTTTAACTGATTTATATGACAGTAAAGGTTTTGTGCGCAGAGGTGATCGTGAGCCGTCTCTAGTCGGCCGGTCACGGTGATTTGAATGAGGCCTCCTTCTCTTCACCTAGTATATATATGTTATATGAGTTCTCATAATTGGCACATACCCTGAATAAAATGTTTGCAGACTAATGATATTATTATGATGATGCAAATGAGTTTATGATGATGCAAATGAGTTTATGACAGAAAAACATGAACAGGTATTTTTAAATCTCACTTAAATCTTGTTGATGCATTGAAAAGGGCAAGATTGACATATAGCTCTAAGAGCAACATTTCAATTATTTCCGGCATGAGTTCACTGAGTGCTTTTTGGTACTCAGCCCTGCATGTATTTCTAAATGTGCAGGTCTGGCTTGGCGCGAGGATGGGTGAAGGCTGTTGGAATTGTCAGTTGGCTGTGTCTTTCCTATGTCTCATACTTATCTTTATACGCTTTGACTCTATAAGAATTTGAACTCCCTGCTATATGTCTTCACACATATAGTAACGCGTCTCGCTGCATAACTCTGATGAAACTCTTATTTATTTTGCTTATGTCGGTAATATCCCATAAGGGAAAATATTTCTCAAACCCTTGCTAAGTTTCAACTGCTTATTATGTTTCACCCAAGCGAGTAATTATTTTTGGTCTTAAAATCTTTCTTGGAAATGAGTATAAGTTGCGAATGCTTCCGCTAATACAAGATGCAAATTCCATTTCTTTCACTATTTCTTTTATTAGTCGTACGATACTTGGTATACGCTATCACTGGCTATATCGGGCTGCGACAGTCGGGTTCGGATGAGGAGGACAATGACTTGGTTATTGATAAGGAGGACTCGAATGTGGAGAAAACTTTGGAGATGGAGGCTCCGGATGGCTCAAGTTTGAGCAACCCGGCGAAACAGCTTGGCCATAAGGCTGTTGCTCTTGCTTCTCTGCAGAATGTGAACAAAAGTGGGGGTGAGGATTCGTCCATTCCTGCTCCAAAGGATATTGCTAGTCGTATTAGTAGGTTATAGGAGCAGGTTTGTTAGGGGATACAAATGCTAATTGATCAAACACCGGCTAAATGTGGACGGGGTCGTCCTCTGAAGGGTATGGAGAAGCCATAGGTACCGCTGGCTGATCACTATTTTATTAGCAACAAAAATGACTGCAACTAACACAGGTAATTGTAGCAAGCAACAAGTAATCGAGTATCGTATCCACAGGGACTGAAAAACTGAAATCACTCTAGCTATCTCCTAAACAGACTATAACAGTATGCAGGTAAACGATTATGAAGAAGATTTAATTAACTTAAACTAAAGCGCAAATAGCAATAAATCTAAACACGTAGAAAATATTAAATAATAAAGACAACTGATCCTAGGGTAGTAAATTCATTAACTAAATCTATGCAATTAATCTATCAATCCTATGTACCAGTTTAATCCAGCTATGATGAGAGATCACTTAATTAATCAATTACTCTCGCTAGAGCAGCAACGATCGTAGATTAGTAAATTATCTATCTCCGTTAGGTCTCAAGAAAATCTACTAACTCCCAATAGCTCCTAAGAATAGCTCCCTATGATCCACCTATCTCCGCTAGGTCTCAAGGTTAAAATCATATCATACATTCCTGAATCCGCTAAACAGTTATCTCCGCTAGGTCTCAAACCGAATAGCTAAACATGCAAACTATTGGCCAAATAATTCACAAGAAATTAAGCACCAGGAATTATGAATCATAAACTGGAAGGCACAAAGATATTAACAAATAAATCACATAAATTCAATCAACTATTTACAAACCCTAGAATCAGCTAAAAGAAACTAGCCAGACATGCTAAAATAAAACATAAACATAATTAAAAAGAAAGCAATTGGAAAAACTGAATTAAATAAAACTCTGAATAAAACAATTGTAGCGGCTTGAATCTTCAATCTTGTGGAAATCCAATCCAAGCTGTAAAAACTGGAAAGCAATAATAATCTAAAGCTATGAAACTGAGAAAATAAAGTTGGGAACTGAAAAAGGAACCCAAAATAGGTCAAAAGAAGACCTATTTATAGTACCAGGGTAAAACTACAGAGTTTGAGCTCGAAAAGACTTTGAAAAACGCATAAAAACGCAAAGTAGCGGACTGGCGGCGACCCCCCCGGCGGGCACCCGGCGGTCGCCGGCTCCTTTGTTGATTCTCCACTGCACGCGGCGGGCACCCGGCGGGCGCCGCTCGATCGCCAGCCACGCCGATTTCTCGGCGGGCTGCGCGGCGGTCGCCGGCTGGGTCGCCGGCTGCTGCCTTAAATTCCTTCATCATCCGGCGGTCGCCGGCTGGGTCGCCGGTTGATCGCCGATGTTTCGCTGCTGCGCGCGACTTTCTTGTTTTGGTCATAACTTTCTCGTCCGAACTCCGATTTATGATCCGTTTGCGCTCAAGAACTCGTATCGAGACGATCTACAACTTCTATTTCAGATAAGTTTTCCAAATTCGAACTCAATAAACCTGAAATTTCCTTCAAAGTTCGAGTAAGAATCATGTTTCAAATGATAAAGCAAATTAAGCATAAAACAATCATCCAACACTCAATTTCCTATAAAATAACATCATATGAACACTAAAAACCATGGAAACATGAGTGTTATCAACTCCCCCAAACTTAAGCCATTGTTCGTCCTCGAATAATGAGAAGAATAAAATCAATAACACGAATGGGTAAGAAATCTAGCTCATCGATGCCTCCGAAAGATAAAGGATAATGGAATTCTCAAATCTTCAATAATCAAGCACAAAATTCACCAATAAGCATAACCTATAGCAAAATCAACCTTGACATTCCAAACAATTGAATCTCACAAGGTATGTGTATCCCTCAACTCTCAAATTGATGGAATAAATAGGACGTGTATGCTCTCATCGAATTCAATGCAATGCAGATCACTTACCATAGGCTTGCCAATCGTCTACAATCTCCATCGCTAAAAGTGTGCCAGGACTAAGATCAAAAAGGTCTTTTTATTCGGGTTATAATGTAGGGACATTGGTTAAGGTAGGGAAATATAGGCTAAGTGACTCAAATAGATCAAGAACATCAACCTTATAGCTTCACTAATCAAGCATGGAATAAATTCCATCTTCCACCCAACTATATCACCATAATCAACACAACTCAAGGGATTTAGTCATCACAAAACAGCACTAAACACTCTTTTATGCTCTCAACTTCTTTCCAACACACAAAGTCGACTTTCAAACAAATATCTCAATATACTCTCGACTTCACACTTTTTTTTTTTTCTTTCTTTCGTTTTCTTTTCTAATTTTTTTTTCTTTTTTTTTTCACAACTTTTCTAGAGCTTATAAGAGTAAATAGTAGCACAAAATCATCCCTTCTTTTCACAACCCACTATGAAAATTCACCACACAAAGATCCCCATATACTTCATCACCCCCTATCATCCAGCTAAAGAATAAAAGCTAAATAGGCTCAAAGTGGATAACAAAGGAAAATTTTTCGTTAAGGACAGTGTTTGGGAAAATAATGTGGCTAACAAAAGATGGCCTAAAATCATCTCATAATCCTGGGCACAACAGCAACCTCGACATAGAAACCATGGCAAGTTCTAGAAGATCACCACATGCATGACAAAACTCACAACAAAGAATAAACTGTGTATGATAAACAGTTATGGCTCAAAATCTCACAGATTTATTCAACGTCTAAAAGTCAAGGTCAAAATCACTATAGAATTATGCAAATTAGTTTCAATTATGCTCAAATCATCAAAGAAAAATCAAATTCCAATTTTTTTTTTTCACAGAAATCATCATTGGCATCTCACCAGAAATCTAATGGAGTAATAATCATCTCAAAAAAACAATCACACACCACCAACCAAGCAGGATAAAACAATAAAGCTAACAAAAAGATAAAAGTGATACACATATCTACTCTCACCCCCCTCCCCCAAACTTATTACAGAACATAAGTTCGAAAATAAGTTTGGAGGGATGATGATATGTGTGTCACTACTCACAGAAAAACATGCTCCATGGTGGTGGTATGAACAAAGCGCGAGTTCCCTCATCTTCCAAGCTCAACACTGCACTAAACTCCCAAAAAAAACAACAAAACAAAAAGAAACAAAACGAAAGGAAAACAAAACAAAGAAAACGGTTGGGTTACCTCCCAACAAGTGCTTAATTTAACGTCTAGAGCTCGACGATACCTCAAAAACTCATGGAGGTCGGAAACAACACTCTAACCATTGGAAAGCTTTTCTACTCTTGGGTGCCATCTCCACCAAAACACTTCTCTTGGCTCGAACATCCTCCACAAGCATTGCCCCCTTCTCATTCTTGTTCCGAAAAATTCGGAATTTCACTTTCTTCTTCTTGGGGGTATGGGTTTTCAAAGACCCCCCATCATGCTCCAAAAACAAACACATCTCAAAAGTCAGAACTTCTTTTGGTTTTGGCGTTTTTTTTCTTGGCTTCATACTTGGGCAGCTCATTCTTCTCAACCTCTTCATCCTCCGAATTTTCTAGAAAACTGTCAGCCAAATTTATCACTTCATTCTGGGGAACTTCCTTTGGTGGAGGTTTCTTGAAAATCACAGTTTCCCCATAGGCTCCCAATGTCATCGTCCCCCTTTGCATATCTAGCTTTGCTCCACATGTGGCAAGGAAAGGTCTTCCTAACAACATAGGCATCTGTGGATCCTCCGGAATATCCAACACTACAAAGTCGACTGGGAAGAAAAAATCACTCACTTTCACAAGCACATCTTCCGCTACTCCTAGAGGTTTAGAGCAAGACTTATCAATAAGCTGAATTGTCTTGTTAGTTGGCTTCAAATCCCCCAGTTGCAACTTCCTATACACTTTGAGAGGCATGACATTTATGCTTGCTCCGGTGTCACACATGACTTTCTCAAACAGTGACTTTCCAATCTTCACAGGAATATTGAAGCTGCCTGGATCTTCTCTCTTTGGAGCCAACTGATACTACTCCTTCACTGCGAGCACCTCCTCAAATTCATTGAATGCTTTCTTCTTTTCCATCACAGCCTTCACAATTTGTACCTCATTTGGCTTGTTTCTCAAGATCTCCACGGAAGGAATATTCACAGCCAACTTCTTAAATGTCTCCAAAAACTTCTCATCCATCTTCGGCTTTGCCAGGCTATTCGGGAAGGGCGCTACAGGCTTGTACTCCGGTCTAGGGAACGAAGGGGTAGGAACAGGCTCCTTAACAGCAGAAGAGCTCGAATCCTTCTTAGGGGGACGCGTCTGTTTCGCTGCAAGCTCCTCCAAATCATCATCGTCTTCCTCCACTACTTTGCCTTTTCCCTTGTCATTCTGCAGCTCTGGATGATCCCGCTGCTTTGGATGATTCCGCTGCTCTTCATCCTCAACTGAATTATCAACCACCCGGATGGAATGACATTGCTGATTTTGCTGAGGTTGTTGATATTGGCTCTTCGGATTGAACTGAGTGTTGCTAGGAAATTGGCCTGGCTTGTTCTGCGCAGCTGCTTGGTTGGCCATCTGACCGACTTGAGTCTCCAACATCTGCACTTGCTTGGAGAGTGCTGAAAAATTATTTCCAATATGACCCACTTGAGACTCCAAATTGGTCATCCTTGAACTAACAGTTGTCTCCATCCCAGTCATCTTCATTAACATCTGCTGCATCATATCCTCCATTGATACCTTCTTTGGCTCATTTATAACTCCTCCGCTAGACAAAGAAAATCCCGGTGGAGGTTGCAAAGCATTGTTGGGATTGTTATAGGCTAGATTTGGGTGTGGGCGCCCTCCTGGCTGATACTGCTGCTGAAACTGCTGCCCTCTGTTGTACATTCCTGGCTGTACCTTCTGAAAATTTTCATAGTTTTGGCCATTGACAAAATTTACATCTTCTATGCATATGGGATCTCTCACAGCTTGCTCCTGATTTCCAATGGTCAACGCATTAATCTTAGTAGTCAGCTCTGCCAGCTGCGTAGCAATCGCTGCTTGCTGTGTAACCATCACTGCCATAGGATCAGAGCTGGAAGCAGCTGCTACCCTTTGCAATTGTACTCTTTCTACTGGCCATTGATAGCTTGTAGCGGCCATACTCTCTATGATGTTCCAAGCCTCTGAACTGCCTTTCTGAAGCAGAGAACCTCCTGCAGCTGTGTCCAAATGCATTCTTGTACGCTCTCCACAAGCATTGTAGAACATGATAATGAGCGTGCCTTCATCAAATCCATGGCTCGGACATTTTCTCAACTTCTCTTGATATCTCTCCCACGTATCTGCCAGCTTTTCTCCCTCAAACTGCTGGAACTGCACAATGTCCATCTTTAATTTCAGGGTCAGGCCAGGAGGATGGAACTTGCGTAGGAAAGCTTGAGCTACATCTTCCCACGTAGTAGTTGCACTCAAATTCAATGTATGATACCACGACTTCGCTTTATCCCGCAGTGAGAAAGGGAAAAGACGAAGACGGATAATATCATCAGATACTCCATTCATCTTTACGGTGCTGCAAAGCTCCAGAAATTGCGCCAGATGCGCATTAGGATCCTCTATAGCGTGTCCTCCATACTGGTTCTGCTGGACCATCGTGATCAAACCAGTCTTCAGCTCAAAATTATTGGCATTAATACGTGGAGGTTCCTGGTAAATATACCGAGGAACGAACATCTCTGCAATCGGAGGCTGATTCTGAGCTTCTTTAGCAGCTTGAGCGTCCAACAGCTGTTGCAGCTGCTCCTGGAGAGCACGAATTTGTTCATCGGTAGCCATCGTAAGCAGTGCCTAAAAAAAATGAGAATTAAAAATAAAAAAAAATAAAAATAAAAGCCTGAAGTACTACTACGTCCTATCAGAGATATTAAAGAAACTTCTAATCAGTCCCCGGCAACGGCGCCAAAAAGTTGATCACTAAATTATTAGCAACAAAAATGACTGCAACTAACACGGTGCAATTATCATACATTCCTGAATCCGCTAAACAGTTATCTCCGCTAGGTCTCAAACCGAATAGCTAAACATGCAAACTATTGGCCAAATAATTCACAAGAAATTAAGCACCAGGAATTATGAATCATAAACTGGAAGGCACAAAGATATTAACAAATAAATCACATAAATTCAATCAACTATTTACAAACCCTAGAATCAGCTAAAAGAAACTAGCCAGACATGCTAAAATAAAACATAAACATAATTAAAAAGAAAGCAATTGGAAAAACTGAATTAAATAAAACTCTGAATAAAACAATTGTAGCGGCTTGAATCTTCAATCTTGTGGAAATCCAATCCAAGCTGTAAAAACTGGAAAGCAATAATAATCTAAAGCTATGAAACTGAGAAAATAAAGTTGGGAACTGAAAAAGGAACCCAAAATAGGTCAAAAGAAGACCTATTTATAGTACCAGGGTAAAACTACAGAGTTTGAGCTCGAAAAGACTTTGAAAAACGCATAAAAACGCAAAGTAGCGGACTGGCGGCGACCCCCCCGGCGGGCACCCGGCGGTCGCCGGCTCCTTTGTTGATTCTCCACTGCACGCGGCGGGCACCCGGCGGGCGCCGCTCGATCGCCAGCCACGCCGATTTCTCGGCGGGCTGCGCGGCGGTCGCCGGCTGGGTCGCCGGCTGCTGCCTTAAATTCCTTCATCATCCGGCGGTCGCCGGCTGGGTCGCCGGTTGATCGCCGATGTTTCGCTGCTGCGCGCGACTTTCTTGTTTTGGTCATAACTTTCTCGTCCGAACTCCGATTTATGATCCGTTTGCGCTCAAGAACTCGTATCGAGACGATCTACAACTTCTATTTCAGATAAGTTTTCCAAATTCGAACTCAATAAACCTGAAATTTCCTTCAAAGTTCGAGTAAGAATCATGTTTCAAATGATAAAGCAAATTAAGCATAAAACAATCATCCAACACTCAATTTCCTATAAAATAACATCATATGAACACTAAAAACCATGGAAACATGAGTGTTATCACTGGCCCTAGAAAATAGCATCAAAAGTCGCCTCAGAAATGCGGAGGAAATGGATTATACACCAAGGGATTTTGTTATTGATCATAGGAGGAATGTGAGTATGCGAGTTATGGATAATATTGCCAATGGCCGTTGGTCAGATGATATGGAGTTGGACGACTCCCACACCAATATGGCCTTATTGCTAGTGATTTTGCGATTGGGTGTAACTCTTGGGTTTTTTGCTAGTTTCCTTTTTCTGTTGTTTGACGAGCTCATTTTTGAGTCTCGGACCCCCTAGTCCGCGTTCTTGTGCTTTCAAGGGCTTTTTCGCTTTTTTCTTTCTTTTTTATAAAACTTCAATTTAGTAATTCCTAGTGTAATTCTTGATTATTGTTTATAAATAGAGAAAAAACCATAATGTAAAGGTGTAGGGTCCCGGAGGGTCACTGAACAAGTGTATGGGGGGGGGGAATACACCTGTAGGCTATTTTTTTAAAACTCTTTTGTCAATGACTGAAGAAGTATCGACTGATACTTAAAGGTTTGACTGATGAGAGCAGTTAAAGAAAACTTCAGTTAAAAGATGGTTGTAGACTAATACTGAAGTAACTTCAGTATTTTGATTTCAGTTAGGTACAAAGCTTTAACTGATATCCAAGTGATGAGTCCATGTTTGTGCTCATTTTTTGTGTCTGTTTTAGGTCTAGATAGAGTCTTTTTCCATTGTTTTGCTAGAGTCAGTCGCCTGGAAGGGCGTAGTTCCAGGACAGGCCCGTTCTTTGGGCAGAAGGTTCTTTTAAGGCATAATTCTGCTGCATTCTGCGAAAGAGGCATGAGTTTGAAACAGAGGAGTTTGGGACACTCAGAAGCTTGTTTTAAAGACTAAAAGTCCGAGAAGCAGGATGTTGGGCAAACCGATCCTTTGCCCATAAGTACCGCGCGGGATCCAGTTGCATTGGAAGAAGGTTCTGGGCATAATGCGACTTCGGTTCGGGGAAGAAGTATGAGCACATATACAAAGCCAATTGGAGCTTGAAGCAGCAGGTTACAAAAGCTTAGATGAAGTTTGGAGTTGCTCAAGTCAACATAGCGCTTTGCCCATAAGCACCGTGTGGGACCCAGTTGCGTCAGAAGATGATCAAGGGTAGAAGGTACAGACGGGGCAGAGATAAAGAGTGCAGGAGATGGAGTACATAAATTCGTGTTGAGGGCAAAGGTACAATCTGATCAGAAGATGTAGATAAGGAAAGAAATCCAAAAACCTTATCCCTTGAGGTTTGGATAAGGAAAGAATCAGCCTCCAGATCTAGATGCAATCTCTGGCAAAAGGAGCCCTAATTCCAGGCCACTCCTTTGGGCCCAGCCTGCGTAGCCCTAACTCATGCCTATAAATACCACATAGCTGTTAACCATTTAGGGTAACAGAGGGGTGTATAGAGGGGAGGACGAATTTTGAGAGACCATTATTGTAGTTTTACTTTCCATAGTTAGGTAGGAGTAGTAGCCCCTTATGGGCACAGTTGTTTAATTTTTTGTTCATGTTTTCTGCGGCACTTTTGGCCGTAAGTATCCTTTTGCCTTAAGTAAGTTTCTATTTCAGTTTTTACTTTATGTTTTTCTTTGTGTCTTTTGCCTTTGTTATTTCTTTTATGTTTGGCTAAGTTTTATATTCTGATTTGGGCAAGATGATCTAAGCATGAACACTTAACTCGAGAGGTCTAATTTGGGCATAACAACTGTATGAGCATATTCCCGATACACTAGGTTTGATTCCAATAAGGTTATAACAACTTGGTTAATTAATTGATCACTAGTTAACTAGGGAGTTTTGGCCACAAGTAAACTTTGGGTAAAGGCGAGATGCGATCGACCTCCAAAATAGCACAACAAGTGTTGGAGCCGTGACTGCGGTGAAATATCTGCGTAAGAGTCAAGTGGGTCTATCTAATTCTTAAGGCATTCTGGGCAAAGCACAACTAGCGACAGGTCATTGCAGAGAGCGTGGATGTTGCCCGGGGTAGTTGATTTCCATTAGTGGAAGCTTCTAAGGGATCATAAACTGAAAGGATAGATTGGGCAGAGAGTTTTTGCGTGCGTGACGAGTGACAATAGGGGCGCAACAATTCTTATGCCTATAACCACTAGTATGCGAGTATAGTAATTTATCTTTGCATCAATGATCGAGTGCCTAGTTCATGTTTAGAGATTCGAACCCAAGTCAGGATTGTTTTGTTATTTGATTCATTTACGTTTGTTATTTCAGTTTAGTTGGAAACCCTGTTCTGCCCATAAGCACGTTGTGGTCAGAACCCGTCAGAATACAAACCCTATTTAGTGACACCCTTGCAGGAGAAGTTACTGCTCAGTTCCCTGTGGATTCGACTCTGGACTTACCACTAGCTAGTCTAGTTATGGGCACAAGATATTTCATTTGCGCAAAGCTCAAACGACTGCTTTGTCACCAAGTAAGGCTTCAGTCTAGAGTTTGTAAACAGAGGAGTTTAAAGTAGGATTTTTGGATGAAAAGCATGGAGCAGTGAGCAGCTGGTCGCAGCACTGCTTGCACCAGCCACCTTGAAGAGGTTGCTGTTCTGTCGAGCTAACGACGTTAAAAATAGCGCTTATTGGGAGACAACCCAATTTTTGGTTAGTTTGTTCCTTTTCGTTTGTTTGTTTATTTGTTTTCGTGCCCCACAAATCCTTTTCAAACTTATTCTCCTTGGTGGTGAATAAGTTTGGGGGGATGTGTCTTTGTGGGTGCACTTTTTGTTTTGGTTGTTTTTGTTTTGTCGTTGAGTTTGTTTTAGACTTGCGTTGGTAGTTTCCTTGATGATGATATGAGTAGTGTAGAGATTGGTTGGATAATTGGGTTATGATGATTTTTATTTAAAACTTGTGAAATTGCATTCATTTGTGTTGATATTGTTGAGAGTGAGCATGAGTGATGAACGATAAGCCGGGTCTCTATATATTTGCAATCAATGAAATAAGATGTGAGTATTTGAGCCTTGACTGTCATTTTTTTACAGTCTTATTTCGTATTCTTGAGTGATTGTTCGAGCATACATGTTTCTCACTAGAACTTGTCTTGGTTTCTCCCTTGAGGTCACATAGTGTGCTTAATAACTTTGAGATGATAGAAGGCCATCTTTGATAGCCTATATATCCCATATTTGTCCTTTTACTATATATGATCCTAGTTCGCCCCCTTTGAGCTTTATTTTCCATTTTATTTGATTTAGCCGTGGGTGGGAGCTTGGAGATTGTTGTTCTGGGGTAGTTTGTTTGTGGAGATGCTTGATTATGGTTTATGAACTTTGAACTTGATTGAAAACAAATCCTAGTACCCTAGAAGTCGTTGGAAAAAAAAAAGAAAAGAGAAAAGATGAAAGAAAAGAAAAGAAAAAAAGAAAAGAAAAGTGAGAAAACAATTGAAAAAAATGGGTACATAGGATGCATTAGAAAGTCATAATGTGATGAGAAATAATTGTTGTGTTGTGGTGGATTATATATTGAAAAATTTGGTTTTGTGGAAGGTGGAGGATAGAATTGAGTTAGAATGCTATAAGGTTGGTGATGATGTTACTTTGATTCGCATCTTTTAGTCACTTAGCCAAATATATCCTACCTTGCCAATGAGCCTACATTACAACCCTCAATAAAGACCTTTTTGATCTTGGTTATAGGAGCACACATTTAGTGGTGGAGAGGTGAGACGATTGACAAGCTTATGGTTGAGTACTTGTTTTGCTTGAACTGAGCGTATACACGTCCATATTGATTGATACACTTGAGAGTTGAGAGTTCTTATATTCTTAATCTTTTTGGTGAGGTTTGCAATTCATTGAGAACATAATTTGAGTTTGTCATGAGTGTGATATCTTGATGATAGGAGATACAAATGCATGTCATTAATTTTGTTGAAAAATCTGAAGCCACAATGTTATCCACTTTTCTCTATGCTCTTGTTGATTCATTCTTGGTTCATCTTTGTTTTGTCCGAGGACGGACAATGGTTTAAGTTTGGGGGGGGGTTTGATTTACATGCATTTTCACTCCTTCATCGCTTTTTTCTTTAGCATTTTGGGCGTCTCTTTTTGAGTTCTTGAGTGTCTTTGATTTCAATTGCTTAGGTTTGTGGAATAGACTACTCGTCCGTGCTCGTGCTATTTTTTTTACAGGTTTTTGGACTCGATTTGTGATGTTTTAGATGAAGTGTAGTGAAGTACGTGAAGAGACGAGTCCATAGGCATGAACGGGGCTCAAATCGGGCATCGGATGAGCAAGACTGAGCGTTAGGAAGTTCGCAGGTCGGAGCGCACGCGCTGGAGGCCGCGCGGTCCGGGCATGCGGCCGTATGCCACGGCAGCGCGACAGAGCAGGACTCGCTGGAGGACCGCGCGGGCCAGGCGCGCGGGCGCGCGAGGAGGCCGCGCGAGCTCACGCGGGACTGGCCATGCGGCCGCGCGAGCCGGCCACGCATTGGGGTATTTTGAGTCCTACTTGACCTAGGGCATATAAACACTCCCCAAGAACTTATTCTCCGGGGTTTTTTATCACCATCTATCATATTTTACTTTTTCCTGAAAGCTGTGAGAGACGGAGAACGGAGCAAGAGCAAGATTGAAGATTCTCAACTTTACTACGGTTTCATTGTTGAATGTTTTACAGTTTTATTGAGATATTGATTTTTAGTCATATGTCTATGTGTGGCTAAAATCCCTTTTTTCCAGGGTTTAGGGAGTAGACATGATTTGAATTTCTGACTGTTTGATTCAATTAATTGAGATTGTTATTCCTTTTTATGTTCTTGTTATAATTGGTTGCTTTATTGATTGGCCACCAATTTAGCATAATCATAGGTTTTAATTTGAGATCGGGAGATGATAATTATTACCTGAACTAAGAACATCGAACACATTTATTTTAATTCTAAAGGGAATTGATAATTGTGAGGGCGTTAATCCTAGGAACTTTTAGGAGTTACGTGTTAGAAGTGCGATCCAGGGATGGTAGCCTTGCATGTAATCAACGATTTGTATGCCACGGGAGTGGATATGTACTAGCTTAGAGATTGCCTTAGGAATCGTCTTATTAATGGAATTGAACATGTCAGTTAGGAGAATCTGTTGAAACCTTTGCTTTGGGAAATATTCTCTTATCTGTTTCTCTGTTTCGCAGCTTGGTTTATTTTCTTTCCTGCTGTTTATTTATTTAGTTTAAAAAATAAAACTCTTAATTTCGTTTGTCCAGATAGAGTAGAATAATCTAGGATATGCATTGATAATAATTAGTCTCTGTGGAATACGACCTCGCTTGCTACTATACACAATTGCACCCGTACACTTGCGGCGTGTTAAATAAAATAACGAACAAGTTTTTGGCGCCGTTGCCGGGGACTGATTTTTATCAGTACTATCTGTTAATTGTTTGATACTAATCTGGATTGTTTTTTAGTTTCTGTTTATTTAAATTATGTTCTTTGTCTTTCCTGCGGTTCTGATTCTTGTGTTTGGAGCTTCCCAGGTAGTGAATGACCGCACGATCTCAGAATCTTCCTCTTGAGGATTTTTGATCCAAAAATTGAAGCTACGCTCCGCCTTAACAACAACCAGAAAACTAAAGCCACACTGAACACTATGGCCACCGCAGAAGAAGTCTGTGCTCTCAAGGAGCTACTGCAGCGTTTGTTTTACGCGCAGGAAATGCGCGAGGCTCAGAAGCAGCCTCCCATCGATGAGGCGTTCACTCCGCAGTATCAGTATCATGAGCCTCCAAGAGTCAACGTGAACAATTTCAAGCTTAAGACTGGTTTAATCACCATGGTGCAACAAAACCAGTATGGAGGTAAAGTCGTGGAGGACCCAAATGCGCATCTGGCGCAATTCCTAGAGTTGTGCAGCACTGTCAAGATGAACGGAGTCCCTGATGACATTATACGACTCCGCCTTTTCCCATTCTCACTCCGGGATAAGGCGAAGCTGTGATATCAAACTCTACTGCTGGGAGCCAATCCAGTATGGGGGGACCTGGCAGATCTTTTCCTACGGAAGTTCCATCCTCCTGGGCTTACATTGAAGTTGAAGATGGATATTCTTCAATTTCAGCAATTTGATGGGGAGACTTTGGCTGAAACGTGGGAAAGATACTAGGAGAAGTTGAGGAAGTGCCCGTCCTATGGCTTTGATGAGGGGACTCTGGTGGTCATGTTTTACAATGCATGTGGAGAGCGTACGAGGATGTTCATGGATACAGCAGTTGGAGGTTCCCTGCTCAAGAAAGGGAGCTCGGAGGCAATGGAGATCATTGAAAGCATAGCGGCTACCAGTTACCAATGGCCATCCGAGAGGGTACAGTTGAAGAAAGTTGCTGCAGCGTCCAGCTCAGATCCCATAGCATTGATCTCGACTCAGCTGGCAGAGCTGAACTTAAAAATTTCAGCGATGTCTAGGGAAAATCATGAGCTGGCTGTGAAGATCCCAACAGGGGTAGAAGATGCCAACTACATCAATGGCAGAAACTATGGGAACTTTCAGCACGGGCAACAGGGCGGATACAATAGTGGACAACAGTTTCATCATGGAGGGCGTCCACACCCAAATTTGGCTTATGGGAATCCCAACAATGCAATTCAACCTCCATCAGGCTTCTCGGTAACCAATGGAATGATAAATAAAGAGAAGAAGTCGAATATAGAGGAGTTGCTGATGAAGTTCATGTCCAAATCCGACGAGAGGATGGAAAAGCTAGAGTCCAATGCCGCTGCTGTGGGGACTCAAATGAAGATGTTCGAGACCCAATTGGGTCAAATAGCCACCGCCGTCAACAAACTCCAACAATCGGGTAATCTCATAAACAATGGCAAGGTGAACCCAAAGAAGCAGTGCATGGCCATCGGATTGAAGAGTGAAGCCACCTCTGAAGGTAGCCATGGATCTCGTGAGATGGAGAGAGGAGAGCTATCGTGGAGAGTCCATGAGGAAGGCCGACGACTTCCACCTCATCTGCGTCCTCCTGGGTGGATGTCGTTTCCCCAATGTCATTTTAAGATGGTTGATCTGCGGAGCAGGACTCCGCAGGAAGGGGCCATGACGGCAAAGTATGAGAGTGCACGGCTGATTGAAGAAAAAGCTGAGGAGGTCACTGTTGAGGTTTCTGGCAGAAAGAAGGATGAAAAGCAAAAAGCTACTTCGCCAGCAACTATGACTATACCTTTCCCTCAGCGCCATAAGAAAGAGAGGGTGAAAGAGCAGTTCTCCAAGTTCTTAGAGATCTTCAGGAAAGTGCATATTAGTATTCCTTTGGTGGAAGCACTGATGGAGATGCCACAGTATGCTAGATTCCTGAAGGACATTATCTCGAGGAAGAAGAGGCTGGGAGAGTTTGAGACGGTGAATCTCAATGAAGAATGCAGAGCGATTCTCCAGAGGAAGCTGCCAGGGAAGGTCAAAAACCCAGGCAGCTTCACACTTTCCTGCATTATTGGAGGCCAGCATTTCGGAAGGTCACTCTACGACCTGGCGGCGAGCATAAATCTCATGCCTCTATCTATTTTTCAGCAGCTGGCGATTGGAGAGTTGAAGCCGACATCTATGAGGCTGCAGATGGCGGACAGGTCGGTCACATATCCGCGTAGAATTGTGTAGAATGTGCTCGTGAAGGTGGGGGATTTTATTTTCCCTGCAGATTTTGTGGTTTTAGACATTGAGGATGATAACAAAATCCCGCTGATTTTGAGGCGCCCGTTCCTGGCAACGGGAAGAGCTTTAATTAATGTGGAGAAAGGAGAGCTCATGCTGCGTGTTCATGATGAAAGTCAAACATTCCATGTCTATGAACCATGCCACATCCACAAAGATGAAGTGCCCAAGAAAGCTAAAGATCCGGACAAGGTAAGTGTTGATGTATTTAATTCATTTGATACGGATCCTTTTTCTCGGCAGGACCCAGGTGATCGGAAGTTTAAAGGAGGAGTTTTGGATGAAAAGCATGGAGCAGGGAGCAGCTGGTCGCAGCACTGCTTACACAAGCCACCTTGAAGAGGTTGCTGTTCTGTCGAGCTAACAACGTTAAAAATAGCGCTTATTGGGAGACAACCCAATTTTTGGTTAGTTTGTTCCATTTCGTTTGTTTGTTTGTTTGTTTGTTTTCGTGCCCCACAAATCATTTTCAAACTTATTCTCCTTGGTGGTGAATAAGTTCGGGGGGATGTGTCTTTGTGGGTGCACTTTTTGTTTTGGTTGTTTTTGTTTTGTCGTTGAGTTTGTTTTAGTCTTGCTTTGGAAGTTTCTCTGTGATGTTACCTTGATGATGATGTGAGTAGTGTAGAGATTGGTTGGATAATTGGCTTATGATGATTTCTGTTTAAAACTTGTGAAATTGCATGCATTTGTGTTTATATTGTTGAGAGTGAGCATGAGTGATGAACGATAAGCGTGGTCTCTATGCGTTTGCTATCAATGAAATAAGCTGTGAGTATTTGAGCCTTGACTGTCATTTTTTTACAGTCTTATTTCGTATTCTTGAGTGATTGTTCGAGCATGCATGTTTCTCACTAGAACTTGTCTTGGTTTCTCCCTTGAGGTCACATAGTGTGCTTAATAACTTTGAGATGATAGAAGGCCATCTTTGATAGCCTATATATCCCATATTTGTCCTTTTACTATATATGATTCTAGTTCGCCCCCTTTGAGCTTTATTTTCCATTTTATTTGGTTTAGCCATGTCGCAGCCCGACCTAGGAGAAAGATAGCTAGACCAGGTATCATACGACTAGGGTGGAGAAACGAGAGATGGAAAGTAATTGAAAGGAAACTAAGACAAATAAATAATTAACAACTCACATATATAATTAATGAATTTCATAAGGTTCGGCATCATCAAACTTTAAAGTTTAAACCAACTATACATCATAACCAAGATTTATCAAGCTCATATACAGGTTAAGGTTTTAAAACATTCTACAACACGTGAAAAGTGATAAGAGAAATAATGTGTTGCAGCGGATTACATCATTGGACATTATGTATGAAGATACAACATCCTGAGCCTATTACTATTTACATAAACAAAAAGTTCCAGCTCAGCACACTTCCATCTTCATCCAAACTTAACCTGCACATTTAGAAAGATATGCAGGGTTGAGTACCAAAAGCACTCAGTGAACATATGCCGAAAACATTTGAAACTCTGCATGATAATGCTATATATTGAACTTGCCACTTTAAGCAATACACAAGTGATTTCTAAATCAACCTGTGTTTGCTAAACTATTTTTACATAGTAACTGAAAGTGTCTGCGCAGACTAAGTTCTCATATAAGTATGTACCATATCTACTAAACTCAATAAACACGTTGAGAAGTAGGCCTCCTTCCCAAACGTAACGACAGGCTAACTCAAGGTTAACCGTCACTCCGTGTACACAAATCCTGACTCGTTCAGGACCCGAATTCGTTCTTCTATGTAGATGGTATCATACAAATCTTAAATATTGGCAAGTCGAAAACTTGAAAATAAATGCATACACTTAAACATTATATAATAAAGTATGCATCTTTACTTCTTGAGTTAGTAAGCCCACCTGATATGTTTCTCTTACTTCGAACTCTAGTGTCAGGCTCGTTCCTAGCCGGAACCTTTAAATAGATAAACATCTTTTTGTAAGAAAAATAAGTAAGGAATATATATATATATATATATATATATATATATATATATATATACTCCCTCCGTCCATGAAAGAACTTCCTAGGAGGGAGTGACACGGGTTTTAATAAAATGTTGTATAGTGTATTGAGAGTGGAGAAAAAGTTGTAAAGTGTATTGGGAATTGTGAAAAAGTATTAATAATTTATTGTGTTGTTTTAATTAAAGTTATTTGAGTGGTGGGAATTGTCTTAAAAGGGGAGTATTTTTTAAGTGGTGGGGTATTGTCCCAAAATAGGAAAAAGTAGGAAGTTCTTTCGTGGACGTCCCGAAATAGAAAAATAGGAAGTTCTTTCGTGGACGGAGGGAGTATATATATAATGTTACAACAATAACTCATATTTGCTATTCACTTATTATCCTAACATTTTCTCATATCATATCATCAATACACTAACACCACTCAGCCCTCTTAACTCAATAAGAAAAAGAATAAGCTCATAGATGTTTGTCAATTCTCAATTTAAACTCAATTATTAAAGTCACTAATCTCATCCATATGCAAATTAAATAGCAACTTTATCAATTCCCTGCTCTTTATGCTATAGAGCAGTACAAAAGAATTAGGTAGTAGGGCTGTTCTACTCTTAATAATTAATAGAATCACTATAATATACTTATATGCATCAAACAATAGCATATAAACCTTCTCAACTCAAAAGCCCCAACTTCCCCTAAACTAACAAAATCAATCTCACAACCATATAGTACAAACTCATAATATACTCATATATAACATAGTTCCAGCCCAAGAACACATATATGAACTCAATTATTCAGGAACATGGTTATAATTTTTGAATCCAAACCTAGGGTTTACACTAACTTGAAAAATTTCAAAAACAAGTAACAATTAACACAATTAATCACCATAATCCGGTTTAGGAACATCAAAAACATAATATATCTCAATATTTATACCATACTTCAACTCTAACATTAAATCCCCAAATTTTCGAAGACCCTATATTTTAAAACATAAATTTTCTTCATGCTATACTTGTAGGAAAACAGAGAATCGAAGAAATTCACCTTTTCTTCTAAAGTAGTGCAGCTGCTACTTGAAAATCTCTACGAATTAAAACTTGAAGGGTGAGGAAGATAGCTCTGTTCTCTTCCCTTTTTTATTGAAAGTAGCCGACACTAGGTAGATTGAAGTGAATTGGGTTTTATCTAAATTCCCACAAATATACATGGTTATCCTTTTTGTTTGGGAATTTGTGCATTAAAATTCTAGAACCACTTTTTACAATTAGGAAAAATGGAACTCCCATTTCATTTCTAAAATGGCCGGCCCATTTGGGCAAAAATTCATACATATATACATTTTAATATATATATATATATATATATAATCTTAATTTAGTAGATAACATAAAAATATCAATTTATAATTAAAAGAAATTCTTTTAGAAATACACTTAAATAAATATTTTCCAATTACAAAATTTTAATAAAGCTATCTATCAACAACTATTCACTTTCACAAAAATAAAATTAAATATTCTCATATTATTCACACTATTGATTTAGTAATAAATCTTAATTACTAAACCAATAAACCCATTAGTAAATAATACTCAAATAATTAAATAGCATCTCAAGCTATTTAATTCCTTTAACAAATATACTATATACTAATAAAAATATTATAAAAATATACGGGGTATTACAAGCCGTGGGTGGGAGCTTGGAGATTGTTGTTATGGGGTAGTTGGTTTGTGGAGATGCGTGATTATAGATTATGAACTTTGATCTTGATTGAAAAATAATCCTAGTACACTAGAAGTCGTTGGGAAAAAAAAAAGAGAAAAGGGGAAAGAAAAGAAAAGAAAAGAAAAGTGAGAAAATATTGAAAAAAATGGGTACATAGGATGCATTAGAAAGTCATAATGTCATGAGAAATAATTGTTGTGTTGTGGTGGATTATATATTGAAAAATTTGGTTTTGTGGATGGTGGAGGATAGAATTGAGTAAGAAAGCTATAAGGTTGGTGATAATGTTACTTTGATTCGCATCTTTTAGTCACTTAGCCAAATATATCCTACCTTGCCAATGAGCCTACATTACAACCCTCAATAAAGACCTTTTTGATCTTGGTTATAGGAGCACACATTTAGTGGTGGAGAGGTGAGACGATTGACAAGCTTATGGTTGAGTACTTGATTTGCTTGAACTGAGCGTATACACGTCCATATTGATTGATACACTTGAGAGTTGAGAGTTCTTATATTCTTAATCTTTGGTGAGGTTTGCAATTCATTGAGACCATAATTTGAGTTTGTCATGAGTGTGATATCTTGATGATAGGAGATACAAATGCATGTCATTATTTTTGTTGAAAAATCTGAAGCCACAATGTTATCCACTTTTCTCTATGCTCTTGTTGATTCATTCTTGGTTCATCTTTGTTTTGTCCGAGGATAGACAATGGTTTAAGTTTGGGGGGTTTGATTTACATGCATTTTAACTCATTTATCACTTTTTTCTTTAGCGTTTTGGGCATCTCTTTTTGAGTTCTTGAGTGTCTTTGATTTGATTTGCTTAGTTTTGTGGAATAGACTACTCGGCCGTGCTCGTGCTATTTTTTTTACAGGTTTTTGGACTCGATTTGTGAAGTTTTGGATGAAGTGTAGTGAAGTACGTGAAGAGACGAGTCCATAGGTATGAACGGGGCTCAAATCGGGCATCGAATGAGCAAGAACGAGCGTCGGGAACTTATTCTCCGGGGTTTTTATCACCATCTATCATATTTTACTTTCCTGAGAGCTGTGAGAGACGGAGAACGGAGAAAGAGCAAGATTGAAGATTCTCAACTTTACTACGGTTTCATTGTTGAATGTTTTACAGTTTTATTGAGATATTGATTTTTAGTCATATGTCTATGTGTGGCTAAAATTCCTTTTTCCCAGGGTTTAGGGAGTAGACATGATTTGAATTTCTGACTATTAATTTGATTCAATTAATTGAGATTGTTACCTGAACTAAGAACATAGAACACATTTATTTTAATTCTAAAGGGAATTGATAATTGTAAGGGCGTTAATCCTAGGAACTTTAAGGAGTTACGTGTTAGAAGTGCGATCCAGGGATGGTAGCCTTGCATGTTATCAACGGTTTGTATGCCACGGGAGTGGGTATGGACTCACTTAGAGATTGCCTTAGGAATCATCTTATTAATTGAATTGAACATGTCAGTTAGGAGAATCTGTTGAAACCTTTTGCCTAGGAAAATCTTCTCTTATCTATTTCTCTGTTTCGCAGCTTGGTTTATTTTCTTTTTCTGCTGTTTATTTATTTAGTTTTAAAAATAGAACTCTTAATTTCGTTTGTCCAGATAGAGTAGAATAATCTAGGATAGACATTGATAATAATTAGTCTCTGTGGAATACGACCTTGCTTGCTACTGTACTGACACGCACCCATCGTGCAGTGCGGGCAAAATACTTGTGTATGCCTAGTATAGACGATACATGCTCCTACGTCTCACAACAAGAACTCAGTCTTAGTGGCAAGTGTAGGGTCGAATCCCACAGGGAGTGAGGAACTACTTTGTTCTCCAATGACAAACTAAGGTATCACAAGTCTCAATCTGTATACTCTGCACAAGAAATTAACAAGATCAATAATAACAAAGGGGTGAGGTTATTAGGTTAGGTCATAACTGTTGTCAACATTCTTTTCGGTCATAGGCATACTGATAATTCGTCCATGATCCATATAAACCCAAGGCGTGGCCCAAAGACATTGGGGCGTTTCAACGGGTTATACTTCACATTTAGGATGGTTGATCCCATTGTGGTCACTTGGTCCGAAGGTCACACAATCCCCGGTCACAAGGCAGTGCTTCACTCCTCCTTAGATAGTAGTCATACCCGTTACTCACCAAGTATGACCCTCACCAACCTTCTCTCCCGAGGTCCCCAAGTCTGCACTTTGAGTGACACATGCCTCCTGGACACAACCATTTCCGGCTTATCAGCCGACCAGTCATAGACATGCTACGGCGCAGAGATTGCCTTCCTCGTTTGATAACCATAGCTTTATGCCTCATCACAGTTGATGGATAGTCTCTAGAGAAGCCCAAGACTGGAGAAGGACAGTGTATCCCATCAATCCTTTCCCCACCTTCTGGATCTACAACGCCTTTTGTTGACGCTGCACAGCTACTCGGTCGTGGGTTTACCGGTTGTCACGTCTTGGTATACCCTGGCCTTTGCTTGACACGGACAGTGTTTTACCGAACAGAGATCACCCGTTAGGCCCCTACTGCCCATGGTTTCGAACAGATCCTTCCGGAACCACGAGATTCAACCGAAAGAACAAATGCCTCACGAATGTTTACATGTTGACAACAATTATTTCCACCCCTAAAACCTCACCTAAGGAACTACTCACACATAGCAGAATTCATAAATGCGAAATAAATTAAACACATCATGTAACAAAAGGGAAATACTTGATTAATAGAAATGATACCTACGACCTCGAGCCTTGAATCTTGTTCGAATTGAAAGCTAAACGAAAATAGAAAATAATACTGGAATGTAAATTGTTTGGATGCCACACACGGCATGATTAAAGTAACAATCTAAATAGAAACAGAGTTCAAGGGTGCCAAGAAGTTCTTTCACGCTGCACACATCCTCCTTTTATACTGCTGCATGGTAAAGGTCCAACCCCCAGCTGCGCCAGCTTCATATCTTCAACGAGATCTTCTTTCCTTCTTTAGCTCAATCCGTGATTGATCTGATTGAAGATAGCTTCCAGCTGCTCACTGTAGTCAACCTTTCCCTTTCTTCCGATGCTTCTAGCTTCTTCCTCCTTCTTCTCTTTGCTTCCTCCAAATCCCCGAGGTTTACTTTCTTTTTCTGGCTTTGGCTGTCTGCTTCTCATGGTAGTGGTCAGACGGATTGCTTCCTTCGGTTTGATTCATACCAGGTGGATTGCTTCAGGTTCCTATGCCCCAAGTTAGATTGGAGAGGTACTGCGGCCGAATCTCCATGCTGGTAAACAAGACATAGCAATCTGGGCTTGGTGTAATGCCCCGACTTTTTATTAAGGATTATAGACTTTTAATTATTGATTTAAGGATTTCTTATGGTAATTAGGGTTCAGCATCCATTAATAAAATACGGACTTATGTGAATTTGATGATTACATACGTGATAATTTATTTTTATTTTTATTTCAACGGATGATGCACTCAAAATATATTTTGAGTCCATTAAGAGAATGATGGAGCTCAAAGATTTATTTTGAGTTTTCAAATCGAAAAAAAAAATTATGTATTTATTTATTTTTACCGAGAAATTTAGGAATGATGAGTTATAAAAATTTTCCATCAATATTTTTCTCAAATTATTTTCCTATGATGTATTTATAAATTGAGAGAGTGCACTAATGTTAGTGCTATTTATTCTAATTTTGATCACAAGAGTTTTATGCTCTAGCATTTTATCAATTGATGATTAGTCTTACATATATATATTTTTTTACACATGGGTTATTACTACACCACATTTTTATATTTACTTAATGTAACACCCCATTATCCTCCACTAATATTTTCTTTTCCCTACCACTAATCTTTTTCCCTACCACCACTAATATTTTCTTTTCCCTACCACTAATCTTTTTCCCTACCACTACTCCTACCTCTCCACCACTACATTCTTTCTCCCACTCTCACAACTTTTCTCCCACCATTATCACACTCCATAGAAGCCTTTGAAGCCCCAAGAGAAGTAGCAAAGCAAGGGAGAGTGTGGGAAAACTATAGAGTGAAGGTTGTGCTTCGAGGGTGAGTTTTTCTTTGCTTTTTCTCAACTGAAAATGCTTTATGGCCATGGATTTTTACACATTTGTGTGCTATATTATGTGAGGATATGTTTTATGATTTTGGATGATTATTTTGGTAGAGTTTATTGGGTGAAAAATCGTGCATGAGGTAAGGCAGCGAATCTGCCATAAGCACACTGCTCGACAGTGTTTTGCAAGGCGATTCCAGCCATCCAAACGGTTCCCAAAAATTCCCAAATTAATTGTATATCATCTTTCATATGTTTTCTATACTTTGGTAAATTTTCAGAAGGTTTGGAGCTCTTATGATTTATTTATGAATTTGTAAACATCACTGCCCATCTGGAATACATTTTTGGTAAACAATCTTTGGGAGGCCATAAGTAAAGTTTCAATCGGTGAAAACCTTTGAAACTTGAATATGTCACTCTAGACTCCCGTATCTTTCTTTTGACATCGGTCTCACCATTTTTGAGTAAGGGAAACAACCGGTATAAATTCTTGAAATCTAGTTCTTATTCCTTGTACCATCCAGTAGATTTTACAAACCTACGACTTTGAGGTGGCAAAGGCCGACTTAAATCTTTGTTTCTCAAGCCTATCTTTCTACTGAATATTCACTGACATGTTGGGAACTTAATTGTTCAGTTTTAGAATTTTTGGTGAAGCCTAAAGTGGTTTTTCCGATTTATGTTCTAAATCTGCCAAACTTGAACTCTTTTTGTGCACTGAACTTTAGACAGTCATATCTTCTAAACCATGAATGTTCTTGGAGTAAATCCAACTGTAGAGTGTTATGATCTCTCCCTAGTTTCCAGATTGACCCTTGGGGTTCCCAGTGGAGTTTTGTAAAGGGAGATATGAATTTTTAAAGAAAGCCCACTGACTTGGTTGTAATCTGGAAATCTGAAATTTTCAGATTTTTGCTTGTTAAATACCCATCTTTGAGAGGGCATATCTTGCTCGTTTGAATTTTTTTTCATTCGATTCAAATTGGAGAATGATCCTTGAAATGTCTAGTTTCCAGAATGTCTTTTGGAGCCTCAATTGGAGATCCGAGGCAGATTTGATGTCTGTTGCAAAACAACCTCTTAAGAGCTCAAGTTGTTGAATTATTTTCTATGTATCAAAGTTTATTTTAAAGGATGTTTCATGAAAGATTTAGTATATGTGCGTAACGAGTTTGGGACTATTTATTTTAAATGAGGTCCGTTCTTTTATTTAAATTATGATGGACTTTTAATGAATATTTTTGGGATTAAACTCTTATTTCTTGATTTATATAAATTATTTTTTTAAGGACTTATAAATATGAATTTCGTAGGCCTACTGACCTACTGTGATCGACGGTTTGTCGATGTCTAATAGCTTTGAAAATTTTATAGCAAGTCCCTACATGAGTCTTGAGTACCCTGGTAAAATTTCAAGCCATTCCAACTTCGTTTGATACTTCGTTAAAATGCAAAACCTAAACTGCACATTACTACCGAGAATTTCAGAGAACAGAGGAAAGAGTCATTCATTTCAGTAGCTTCCTGTGTGATCTAGATTTCCAAATTTTTATGGTATTAACCTTATTGTGTTAGCTAGATATCCACCAAAGTTGATCCCAGTTTGACAACGTTTACTATTTTTCAAAAATCCAAGTTTTCGATTGTTCAAAACTGCCGAACATGGTAGATCGTGGTAAAAACGTCATATCTCTCAAACCACTTGGAGTTTTCGACTCTACTTTTTTTTATATGAAACTAGACTCGAAGATATTTCTTTCGGTATGAGTCTCGAGTCCAGAAGATGTCGGAGTCAGAACAGATTAAATTTTAAAGTTGAGTCAGTGTAAAAACAGAGCATGTTTTGATGATGTTTGATTGTGATTCTTATGTGCCTTATGTGTTTGTGTTGCCTATGTGTTTGAATGAGATTAGACGAGGTATGATTGATTTTTGACTGTCTTTAATGTAACGAATTATGGATGCTAGAACCCTAAAACATTAAAAGATACCCTAGGCACGTAGAATTAGACTTTGTCTTATGACAATTTCTTCACGAACTTATCGACTCTTCATCAATGAAGGTTCGGGCGACAGAAAGTGAAGCCGAAGAAGAAACGACTCCACGCCAGCTTTAGGAACAATTGAGGTGGGCATTATTTTATTATTACGTATATAGAGATCCCCTGCGTGACGTAGGCCTCATATGCGAATATATATGCATGATATGTTTTGACTATTTATTCAGTTCTTATGAAATGCTTATATGTTTAATGCCCTTTATGAAAATGAAAATGTTATGAAAATGAAATGTTTATGAAATGATTGACTGCCAAAATGTTTATGTTTTTATATGTATCCTATCTGTGTTGGTTCGCCAACTTTAAAGGAAATCCAATTGGGATCCTATGCTAGACAAAGGTCGCTAGCTAGGGTTAACGTGTACACTTATGGAGACCGCGAGTCGCTTGCGACCGGTCTTGGCGTCCGTGGTAAGGAGGCCTCCTTCCCGGCGCGTGACAGAAAGGACAGATATGGATCATATAGACTGAAAATGGGATGCATCCACCTTTATGAAAATGAACGAAATGTTTTAGTAAGCGCAGGTCATTTATGAAAACCCCTGTGTGTTACTGTTATGGCAGTTCAATTTATATATGTATGCATGTTGTATTTTCGGCTTATGTCACTGAGTATTTTTATACTCAGCCCTGCATGTATTTCTAAATGTGCAGGTTGAGCAGGCGATGGAATGGATCGGTGTTGAGCGGATTTCCCTTTTGATGTTTATGTAATGAAACCTTGAGTATGCATCTCCATATGCATAACTCACACGTTTTTTCGCTACAAACACTCTGACTTATTCATCATTTCTACTTGAACTTATTACTACTTCATTTTAATTAACTTTCAGTTGGGGTCTAGTCGTTATGGCAGACTCATTTGTGAATTACCCAAGTGGTTATATATATATACCACTAGTTTGTTATTAATGTTGGTTACTTAGTAAATCACCTTTAATTTCCGTTTCTTATTGTTCACCCCAAGTCATAACCCTGGTTAACCCGTCATTGGGATAGTGGGCTGTGACAGAGTGGTATCAGAGCAGTTCGTTTGCTCTGGCACTAGAAACCTTATTCTAAAAAGCCAAGTCTAGTTTGATTCACTAGACATACGTGGGTTAATACGACACCGCTCAACACTCCATTGCATCGTGCTCAATCAAGGAAAAAGGTAACTGCAGTTACAACGTTTTAAAGATGTTATTGTTCTAAACTGTTTCATGAAGATGTTTATGTAAAGAGCATGCTATGATGAAATGTTGAAGGTTTTGCCTTTCATGGCATATCATTGCAGTTATGATGATATAATAAGAAGAATGATAGAGAATTGACACATGCTTTCCCCAGAAAACATAGATTGCTATAAGTTGCATGATCACGATTCTAAAAGAACATAGACTGCTGGATTAGTAGGATATCTCTACAATCTAGATTCTTGAAGTGATGATTTAGAAGAATGATAGAGAACTTAGAGCATTTCAGCTTCCACAAGAAAACAATGGTTCTTTTGAATTACAAAGAGGAATGAAAAGACATGTACGCGTTGAAGGAAAAGCACGGAATGATGATACAAGATGAATTCAAGGCAAACATTGCATCAAGGGTTTAAGCATAAGTCTCTACGTTTGAATGTTTACACACGATGGAACATCGAATCGACTTATGTTACACGATAGATTATAAAAAGGGCGTGATTTGATTGTCTGCGGGTTATATATATATTTGTGACATACATGGGAAATGGGATCCGAGTCCACTAGAATAGAAGACCTTAAAATAAGTTTAGTTGTCTTAATGAAACTTATGTTTTGTTATGCATAGTATGTTCATAACCTTGTACATTTAAGAGTTTTACGTCTACTTACGTATAAGAAGACTCACACTTTCCCTTATCTATTAAAGAGGGTTACGTCCAGGCATATTCCGATAGTTAGGAAAGCTCCGCGTTTGACCCAGCAGAGACTACCCGGGCATATCGGGATTTTAGTATAGCTTTTGACGACGACATAAGAATTGTTATAGCTCAGTATACACGCCTTTGGACTGTTGCCCATGTCTTTGGGACTACAAGTTATATAAGAAAATATGGTTTGACTGTCTGTATGTAGACCTTGGGGAATAAGAGTCTAGTTCAATAGGACTAGAACCTTAAGTTTGAGCTTTAAGCTGCCACTACGAACTCAAGTTTCGTTATGAATAATATGTCCACGACTTCTCAAGTTCGGGACAATGTTTCCCGTGTGACTGGGAAGTGATGATGTTGGACCTGGCCAGTCCACATGATCCAAATCTCAGTAGACGTCTTTTGGGTTGAAAACCTATATGTTTCAACTTTCGGTTGAAAAGCCAGACGGGTTCTTACTCGAGGTCATTTTGTTCGACCTTGTAGTTAATCATTTCATACCCTCTGGTCATTCTTTTGAATCTCTTGAACAATTTCTACAACACCTTGCTTTGATGTTGTGTTGATTTTGAGCCTTGCAACTCGTGAGTTGTCATAGTAGATTCCCTTTATCGATAAGACTAAGAAGTATTAGTCTACTGACCTAGTATACCACCCAAACTATAGCTTTGTATAGTTGTCTCTCATTGTGTTTAAATTAGTTGAGATTAGTCTTTGTCCTATGAATATTATCGACCACTCATTATGATAGAAATTCAGAATCCAAATTGAGACCGTAATATAGAGTTTGCGTACATGAACGACTTTCTGTGTTGCATTCCAATTGACTGAATTTGCAGATTTTGGTTGAAGGCCAAAAGAAAAGCGATGACTCAAGAAGAGCTGTCAGACTTGTCTTAGAAGATTTTCAGACGGGGGTATATGACAATTATATTTCTAATAGCCGTTATAAGAGGAAAGGAAAAGAAGTGTTTAATCCAAAGCAAAACAAGATGGGATATGACCAAGTATGACCATATTTTCTGCAGCATGTCCGTTAGGCCCCACAGTAGGTGGACATAGAAGAAAAGATGATAGACAAGTTTCACTCCGGCCTAAGGTACTCGACAATTATACTGAGTTTATGAACTCTGAATTGTTCAGCCAAGCTCTGGACGCCGAGGTAGTAGGCCCGAGATTTGCTCGACCCAAACTCAACTCAGGAAGCAAATGATCAAGGACGAAGGCAAGACTACTATGATAGTCGAAATGGCAAGAGGCCTTGGTAGGAAACATAGTGCCCAAAGGCAAGGACAAGGACATCAAACAAACATAGGACCCGCCAAGGATAAGTAGGGCCAGCCTGGGGTACCTCCATGGCCGAAGTTTTCCAAGTCATATTATGATATATGTTTGGATGATAGTAATACATGTTTTAAATATGGTCAGAAGGGCCATTTTGCTAAAGATTTCCAAGCGAGGCCACAAGGAGGGATGTGAAGATCGAATCAACCGGGTCAAGCACAACCATTTAGGGTCATTCTAGGCCAACAACTACTCTATCCACCACAACCCCCTTAAGTTAGAACCTATGCCCCGCACAAGAATAAATAAGGAAGCAAACAAGGAAACCTAATAAGTATGGGCACGCTACTCAACACACCTGTTATACTTCTGTTCGATACGGGTGCCTCGCATTCTTTCTCTGCAAGTGCATGTGCAAATACCCTAAAACTCATACCTGAAAAGGGCTAATCTGGACATGAGAAATTCTTTACCCATAGGAGGGGCGACGATAGAAACACATGCTTACTCAAACCAAGAGGTAAACATAGGATCATTTAAGGTCATAGTAAACAACTTGTAGTTTATACAATATAGGACATTGATGTAATCCTAGGGATTGACTGGTTAGCTAAGAACTACGCCACAGTTTTATGCAAGGAGCGGAAGATTGCTTTTAACTTTTCGGGGATGGATGCTTTGAGATAAACCTGGGGAACAGGATACCAATTATTTCAGCCTTACAAGCGAGGAAGATGATGAACAAGATAGACTGCCAAGCTTTCCTGGTATACCTGATCGGAGGAGTTGAGACCAAAGGGATAATTGAAGACATAGAGATTGTACGGGAATTCTGAGATATTTTTCAGAAAATTTACCAGGGCTGCCACTCGATAGACAAGTAGAATTTACCATCGATTTAGAACCAGGATCAGCACCGGTATCCAAGGCACCTTACAGGATGGCTCCAAGGGAATTGGAGGAGCTAAAGATCCAATTACAGGAATTATTGGACCTAGGTTTTATCAAACCTAGTGTATCCCATGGAAAGCGCCTGTGTTATTTGTCAAGAAGAAGGAAGGCACCTTGAGGATTATTTATTCGACCAACTCAAAGGTGTGAGTGTAATCTTTAAGATCGATTTGAAGTTTGGGTATCATCAGTTAAAAGTTAGACATGAAGATATACCCAAAACAGCTTTCCGAATAAGATATGATTACTACAAATTCGTAGTTGTGCCGTTCGGATTAATAAACGCGCCAGTGGTGTTCATGGACCTCATGAACAGAGCATTCTATCCTTACTTGGATAAGTCCATCTTGGTATTCAAAGACGATATCCTTATCTACTCCAAGATTAAGAAGAATATAAGAAACATTGAGAATCGCGTTGCAAACACTAAGGGGTGAATGTCTTTATATCAAATTCACTAAATGTGAGATTTGGCTTAAGGTCAGAAGGTATCAAGGTTGAAGCAGTACAAGGATGGAGGTCACCAACAACTCCAAATGAGATAAGAAGTTTCTTAGGATTAGCTGGCTACTATCGAAGATTCATTGAAGGATTTTCAAAAATAGCAAGACCAATGACGCAGTTACTTGGGAAAGGAATCAAGTATACTTGGACTGATGAGTGCGAGAGAAGTTTTCAGCAGCTCAAGGACATGTTAACTACTGCACCAGTGCTAGCAGTTCCAGAACCAGACAGGGAATATGTGATCTACACGGATGCGTCGAAAAATGGACTAGGTTGTGTGTTAATGCAAGAGGGAAAGGTGATAGCATATGCATCGCGACAACTTAGACCACAACCCATGATTTAGAATTAGCTGCAGTGGTGCATGCACTGAAAATATGGAGACATCACCTATACGGAGTTAGGTGTGAGATATTCACCGATCATAAAAGCTTGAAATATTTTTTTTCAAGCAAAGGGATCTGAACATGAGACAAAGAATATGGCTCGAACTAGTAAAGGATTATGATTGTGGTATTAACTACCACCCAGGCAAGGCCAATGTAGTAGCCGATGCATTGAGTCCTAAAGTCTCGTCTAAGTTAGGATACTTTCTCACGAGGGAAGATGAACTCATTAAAAACTTTGACAAGATGAGGATAGAAGTGATTAAACCACCTAATACAATAGCGAGTGTTATTGCGACAATACCCAGTATGAGAAAAATGGTGGTAGAAGCAAAAAGGAAGGACGAAAAGATGGAGAAGCTACGAGGAAGAATAAGGAACTTAAGAATCAGATAATGCTATCTTCTTTGAAGGGAAGATATGCATGTCCATGACAATGAAATTAAGAATAAGATAAAGTCATGGCACCCATATACTGTCACCAGGAAGTACTAAGATGTATTAAGATCTAGAAAAATTCTAGTTAGGAGGAATGAAACGAGATGTAACCTCATTTGTTGAAATATGTCTTGCGTGCTAGCAAGTGAAGGCTTTACAACATATCACATTGTTACTTTGAGTCTTCGAGCTCATAAAGTCAAGCTTAATGTCGTGTTTGGGACAAACTGAGCCCTTAACGAACCAATGAATTTCGTTGTCGAGATGGATTTTTTCGAATCCATCATACTTAAGCAAAGGTTGTCACGAAAGGGGGCAGTCAATGCCCACATGACTCGAGATTCCTTCGATGAATGAATAAAAGTTTATAACGGCGTTTTAGGCTGACTGCCTACATGCTCGAAATGGTTGGTCTCCTTACAAACTGTTTAAGTTGCCTTAAGAATGCTCTAGAGATATTAGTCACTATAGTTCCGCTTAAACGACATAGAAATTACTAATAAGGTATGTTGAGGACGACCGAGCTAAACCGGGGTGAAAGCTGAGAACATGTTTTTGCCACTCATTGTGAGACATATAATACCAGTTATCAATCGACTATCGATAAATTGGCAAATGAGGCGTTATACCTGAGGAAATATAGATCACCACTTTGTTGGGATGAAATGGCGATATGATTGAGATCGTCCGTCAAATCAGAAAAAGGAATCAATGAGGCCCAGGATAGACAGAAGTCATATGCTGACAAACGCCGAAAGGACCTATAGTTTGAGGATGTAAAGAAAGTTTTTCTGAAGGTTTCTCCATCAAGAGGAATCGTTAGATTCGGTGTAAAGGGTAAACCTAAACCCCGTTTTATAGGCTCATACGAGATTGTAGAAAGGATAGACCCAATAACTTACTGGTTGGCGTTAGCGCTAAGCTTTGAGAATGTGCGTAATGTATCCCATGTGTCGCAAATAGAGAAGTATGTTTACGATTCAAAGCATATGATCCATAAGAACAACATTATTATTAGTCAATATTTGAGTTACAAAGGAAGATCCAAATCTATCTTAGATCGGGAAGTTCAGGTACTAAGGACTAAGTCAATACCGATAGTAAGGGACCTATGAATATATCATGGTCAATAATAGACTACCGTCTAACAGGAAAGTGAAGTACTCAGAGTTATTTTCTGAGGTACAAATTTCGGGACGAAATTTATGTTAAGGGGGATAGTATGTAATGCCCCGACTTTTTATTAAGGATTATAGACTTTTAATTATTGATTTAAGGATTTCTTATGGTAATTAGGGTTCAGCATCCATTAATAAAATACGGACTTATGTGAATTTGATGATTACATACGTGATAATTTATTTTTATTTTTATTTCAACGGATGATGCACTCAAAATATATTTTGAGTCCATTAAGAGAATGATGGAGCTCAAAGATTTATTTTGAGTTTTCAAATCGAAAAAAAAAATTATGTATTTATTTATTTTTACCGAGAAATTTAGGAATGATGAGTTATAAAAATTTTCCATCAATATTGTTCTCAAATTATTTTCCTATGATGTATTTATAAATTGAGAGAGTGCACTAATGTTAGTGCTATTTATTCTAATTTTGATCACAAGAGTTTTATGCTCTAGCATTTTATCAATTGATGATTAGTCTTACTGTTTAGCCCTATTTTGTGATGAATTTGTGGGTGTTTACGTCTTATATTGACTTTTATTTTGGTCTCTTTCACTTAAGAGTTGAATGATTTGAGCTTTTGTGCTAATTTTGTTGTCTCAGGATTTTGTGCTCAAATTGATTGATATGTGGACAAAAATAAAGTCAGAATTTAGTTGATTGGTTTGAAGAAGAATCGAAGTTCGTCTCGATACGAGTTCGTAGGCGAAAACGGATCCAAAATCCGACTTGAAACGAGGGAGAACGGGCCAAAACAAAACCGCTGCGCATTGCAGTGGACGGCGGGCGCCGTGTGACGGCGGCCGCCGTGCCCAAACTGCGAAGGGGGCACACGGCGCCGCCGTGTCACGGCGCCGCCGCCTCTGTTCAGATCCGACAGTACGTTTTTGCGTTTAAAAACCCCTTTCTAGGGTTTTACTTTATCATCTTCGAACCCAGCAGCCTCTAGAGGCGATTTCCACATTTTTCCTTGGGTTTTTAGAGTTTCAAATCAATTACTTTCGATTGTGGATTCATTGGATTGCTTTGGATGTCAATTAACATTTCATCCGATTGGATTTCCTTGGATTGCTATGTTTTGTAAGAACTCCCTTTGATTCTCTTTGTTTATGAATCTTTTGGTTAATTAAGTTTTGTGTTTTATGCTTTGATGAATGTGATGATTGGAGATTATTATTGTTGAGTTTAGATAATCTTGATTATATGAATTCTTTGGTTAATTGAATCCTTGTTTTATACTTTTGATGGATGTAAGGATTAGAGATGATTGTTGTTGAGTTTAGATAATCTACGTGATTCGTAGTTCGTTGCTATTGCTTACGTTTTTCCCTTCTTGTTGGTGAAAGTTTAGAGATTTCTTTTTATGGAGATTAAGATTTTCTTTGCATTCGAATCTTATGCTTGATTTAGTTTCTTGCCTAGGTAGTTATTAATCTTTGATGTTTACAAGTTTATGATCGTTTGGTTTAGTGTTGGAGTTGGAAACTCTTGTTGATTTCGTTAATGTTCAAATACCATGTTCTAGTTAGTTCGTTGTTGAGTTGCTTGCGGAATTCTCTTGGATTGTGTGTGTTTGCTTAACATTCATTTGATTAAATGTTAATATGTTATTTCGCCTAGATAATCGTTGTTTATGGTGTTGAATTGATGATTGCTTTCTAGATTGCTAGTTTAGAACCTTAGCTTTGTTTTCCTTCTTGCGTTCTTATTGGCTTCCTATCTTTTGCCTAGTTAACTTATATGCTTTATTTTAATGACGCATTAGTTAATCGGAGAGAAAGTGTCAGACCCAATTACCCGATTAGAGTGTTTAGATTTCTTTTAAGTTTCTTGTGAGCAATACGATTAGAGCCCTGCTAAGTCTTCCTTGTGAGACGACTTGAGTCACCTTACCACCCTAGGACGACCTCGTATAAATTCGAGTCCATCCGTTAGGTGTTTTTGGATGAGTCAAATTTTGGCGCCGTTGCCGGGGAAGGCTTTAGGCATTTGATTGTGTTGCATTGTTTTCCGTGTTTATTTTTGTTTATTTCTTTTGACTCGGTTATTTTCTCCCTCCGGTGCGTTTGATTTGTTTGTTCGTGTTGTGTATGCAAGGACGTAGAAGCTTGAAGAGAAAGCTTGCACCTTACTACGACAACATTCATCGACCTCGGGAGGTTCTTTCAAGCCTGGAGAAGGAGTCCGAGTCCAGTTCGAGAAGTTTTGTGGAATCACAGTTTCAAGAGAAAAACTGTGAAGAGAAAATTGCTTCCGATCCCATCCTGGAAGCCGTGGAGGAGACGCCTTCAGTGCATTCTGAAGAAGAAAAAGAAGAAGCTCGGCCTAATCCTGACCAAGAAGCAATGGCGGAGCAGAATGTCCAGTACATGGGAGATTTTTCCAGGCCAGTTATTGGGACCACTAGCACTTCTGCGATAGTGCTTCCCACGGCGGTCCGGAATTATAATCTGAAGCCCAATGATTCAAACCTGTTGCCGCTCTTTTATGGGATGCCCAGTGAGGACGCCTTGCAGTTCATCCGTGATTTTTGCACCCAAGTGCAGACCTTCCCACTGCTGGAACTCACCGAGGATCAGTTGAGACTTAAGTGCTTACCCTACGCACTCAAAGACCGGGCGAGAACGTGGTTGCTGTCCCTACCGCCGAACTCCATCACTACATGGGGAGAGGCGTGTGAGAAGTTCATGCTCAAGTACTACCCTAATCACAAGACTCAAGAGATTAGGAGCCAAATAATGAACTTCATGCAAGGAGCTGACGAGCCTCTCCACGAGGCTTGGGAGAGATTCCAAGAGCTCCTCCGCCAGTGCCCACAGCACCAGTTATCACCTGTCATGTTGATGCAGTTCTTCTATGACGGATTGATTCAGACGGCACAGTTTATGGTGGACAGTACAGCAGGGGGCAACATTGCCCGGAAGACAGCTGATGAGCTCAAGGAGATTTTCAACACACTTGCAGCGAGTTCTCAACAGAAATCAGCTAGAGGAAGGAGGGTTGAAGCCAATGCAGTAGCTCCCAACAATGAGCTTCAGAAGCAAGTAGCAGAATTGATGAGGCAAGTTCAGCACCTCAAGATGAACCAGGCAGAAGCCCCACCAGTTCACGCGCCACCAGCAGAAGGATGTGGAATTTGTGGCGATTTTGGTCATGGAACCAACGCGTGCCATCGCATGGGGGGATTCACACCTGAAGGAGAAGCAGAGGTCTATGCTACTCAGAGCTATCCGGGGAGGCCTCAATTTGAACAGAGGCCTATCTTTAATCAAGGGCAACAAAGCTCCAATTCGGGTTGGAGAGCTCAGCAGCAGAACTACACTCAAGCTTATCAGCAGCAGCAGCCCCCGCAGTATCAGCAGTATCAACAGTTCCCTATGCAACAAGGGAATTTTCAGCAGCAGCAGCAATACCAGAATGCCCCCCAACAGTTTCAGAAGCAAGCTCAATCGCAGAAGCCGTCTCTCGAGGACACCATGCAGTCCTTCATGGAGATGACCAAACAGAACATGGAGTCTCAGAGTGCTACCATCAAGCGCCTCGAGACTACAGTTGGGCAACTAACAGGAGCCCTGAATCAGCTGCAGCAAGAACAGCCGACCGGGAAGTTCCCGAACCAGGACAAACAGCCGCATCAAGCTCATGCCGTTGAGGTAGTCAAGGACAAGGCCCAAATAACCATGGGGAGATGGAGAAGCAAAACTGTGCAGGCAATCAAGGCTACCCAATGCCCCAGTGAGCCATTGCCACCCATCACTGTTGCACGAGACCAACCACCACCCAAGCAAGGAGATCCAGGTAGCTTTATTTTTGATATTAGCTTAGGTGGGGTTGAAAAGGTGTTTGGGATGCTTGATTTGGGCGCGGCAGTCAATTTGATGCCGTTTGATATTTTTGAGAAATTGGGTAATAAAAGGCTGAAATGCACGAATATGAAGATAGAGCTAGCTGACGGCTCTATTAGTAGCCCACGGGGCCTGGTTGAGGATGTTGAGGTTGTTGTGAGGGGAATTAGAGTTTTGGCTGATTTTGTCGTCCTAGATGTGGGAAAAGGGATTAGAAGCGAGAATGGGCATCTCGTGCTACTTGGCCGACCCTTTATGGCCACCACCCATACTCGCATCGATGTGGGTACGGGAACTGTAAATATGGTAGGGGTAGGTAAAGCGGTAACATTCTCAGTTTTTGATAAAAAACCTACTACCCCCACTTCCTTAATTCAAATCTGCTCTTATGTTGAAGCATTTGATGTTTTGGATGAGGATTGTATTGTGCAGGAATTCCTTAATAAGTTTCAGGAGGAGGACGAGATTGTGGAGGAATTCCTTGCTACCTTGCAGGATGAAGCTGACATTGAGCAGGAATCTCTGGATAAGCTGCACGAGGAAGGTGATATTGAGCAAGGCTTTCTGTGTGCCTTGCTCCTAGAAGAGAAGCTTGATGAGGTTGCTTCATTCAATCTCGTGGGATGTGTGGATAGAGGGCCATCCCAGGATACGAGCATGGAGGACTCATTTGGAGGACCCGCAGCTGCAATTCAAGAAGATGTGTTTACAAGGGCGCTAAGGCAGCTGGAGCTTCAATCGGATTTTGGTTAAGGGGTTCTCTTAGTCGGGCTGGCGACTTAAAAACTAGCGCTGCATGGGAGGCAACCCATGTTTTCTTGCTTTTTCTTGTTTCGTTTTTCTTTCGTTTTGTTTGTGTGGTGTTTTGTTGCTTCTGCTGTTTGGTGCAGGTTGTTGCGTTGGAGACTGCTTGTTCTATGGATGAGAGAGAGGCAGACATCGTGGGACACTACAGACTCACCACTGGATCGATATTTAGGGAAGTTTCCTCTTTCACCTCTCTTTTTGTTTGCACTGAGGACAGTGCCAGATTTTAAGTGTGGGGGGGGGGGTGTTTGTTGGTAGTTGTGAATCCTGTGGGTGTCTTTTTGTTGTGTTCTTGGGCTTTCTTGTGTGGGGCGAATGGTCCCCTTGTCTTGATTTCATGTTTGTTTTAAAGTACACATCGCATGTTGATGGTGGTTCACTAGCGATTCTGGTTTGTGATTTGTGTTGATTGTTGTCCTTGTCTCTTGTGATAGATATGTTCCCAGTGTGGTGTAATTAGTTTAATGTTTGGATGCAACACCCTGATGAGCAACTCTTGACGTGATTTGTCCGGTAGATGCTAGGGGGAGTGTTTTTATTGCAATTTCCTAATATCTTTCTCTGTGTTGAAATGTTTGGTTGGTTGTTGAGTACTTGATAGCTCTGGGTCTCTGCTCCTCTAATAGTATCGTTATGAGCATGGGAAACCACACGAGAATGTTTTGGACCACCTCCAAAAATGTCAATCTCGTGAAATATGGCCTATCTATTAAGAGCAAAAATAACTTGACCCCAGAAAAGAGAGTGAAATGTGAAAAGATGAAAGAATGTGAAAAAGGATGGAGATATGATTATAAAGGAAATTGCATTAGGAAATTCACCCCTAGCGGAGAATTGGGTCTGATCGGATCGAGTGGTATCATCTTGTTGTTGCATCTTAAACCTTAACTTTGAACACTTGATTGGAGACATTGATATCTTGAAAGACTTGGATTGGTTGGTGTTTTGCTTGGTGAGAAGAATCGCTTGTGGATTTTCTTTCGATGTTGTGATTGTTGCTTGAGGACAAGCAAGGATTTAAGTGTGGGGGGGTTGTTTAGCCCTATTTTGTGATGAATTTGTGGGTGTTTACGTCTTATATTGACTTTTATTTTGGTCTCTTTCACTTAAGAGTTGAATGATTTGAGCTTTTGTGCTAATTTTGTTGTCTCAGGATTTTGTGCTCAAATTGATTGATATGTGGACAAAAATAAAGTCAGAATTTAGTTGATTGGTTTGAAGAAGAATCGAAGTTCGTCTCGATACGAGTTCGTAGGCGAAAACGGATCCAAAATCCGACTTGAAACGAGGGAGAACGGGCCAAAACAAAACCGCTGCGCATTGCAGTGGACGGCGGGCGCCGTGTGACGGCGGCCGCCGTGCCCAAACTGCGAAGGGGGCACACGGCGCCGCCGTGTCACGGCGCCGCCGCCTCTGTTCAGATCCGACAGTACGTTTTTGCGTTTAAAAACCCCTTTCTAGGGTTTTACTTTATCATCTTCGAACCCAGCAGCCTCTAGAGGCGATTTCCACATTTTTCCTTGGGTTTTTAGAGTTTCAAATCAATTACTTTCGATTGTGGATTCATTGGATTGCTTTGGATGTCAATTAACATTTCATCCGATTGGATTTCCTTGGATTGCTATGTTTTGTAAGAACTCCCTTTGATTCTCTTTGTTTATGAATCTTTTGGTTAATTAAGTTTTGTGTTTTATGCTTTGATGAATGTGATGATTGGAGATTATTATTGTTGAGTTTAGATAATCTTGATTATATGAATTCTTTGGTTAATTGAATCCTTGTTTTATACTTTTGATGGATGTAAGGATTAGAGATGATTGTTGTTGAGTTTAGATAATCTACGTGATTCGTAGTTCGTTGCTATTGCTTACGTTTTTCCCTTCTTGTTGGTGAAAGTTTAGAGATTTCTTTTTATGGAGATTAAGATTTTCTTTGCATTCGAATCTTATGCTTGATTTAGTTTCTTGCCTAGGTAGTTATTAATCTTTGATGTTTACAAGTTTATGATCGTTTGGTTTAGTGTTGGAGTTGGAAACTCTTGTTGATTTCGTTAATGTTCAAATACCATGTTCTAGTTAGTTCGTTGTTGAGTTGCTTGCGGAATTCTCTTGGATTGTGTGTGTTTGCTTAACATTCATTTGATTAAATGTTAATATGTTATTTCGCCTAGATAATCGTTGTTTATGGTGTTGAATTGATGATTGCTTTCTAGATTGCTAGTTTAGAACCTTAGCTTTGTTTTCCTTCTTGCGTTCTTATTGGCTTCCTATCTTTTGCCTAGTTAACTTATATGCTTTATTTTAATGACGCATTAGTTAATCGGAGAGAAAGTGTCAGACCCAATTACCCGATTAGAGTGTTTAGATTTCTTTTAAGTTTCTTGTGAGCAATACGATTAGAGCCCTGCTAAGTCTTCCTTGTGAGACGACTTGAGTCACCTTACCACCCTAGGACGACCTCGTATAAATTCGAGTCCATCCGTTAGGTGTTTTTGGATGAGTCACTTACATATATATTTTTTTTTACACATGGGTTATTACTACACCACATTTTTATATTTACTTAATGTAACACCCCATTATCCTCCACTAATATTTTCTTTTCCCTACCACTAATCTTTTTCCCTACCACCACTAATATTTTCTTTTCCCTACCACTAATCTTTTTCCCTACCACTACTCCTACCTCTCCACCACTACATTCTTTCTCCCACTCTCACAACTTTTCTCCCACCATTATCACACTCCATAGAAGCCTTTGAAGCCCCAAGAGAAGTAGCAAAGCAAGGGAGAGTGTGGGAAAACTATAGAGTGAAGGTTGTGCTTCGAGGGTGAGTTTTTCTTTGCTTTTTCTCAACTGAAAATGCTTTATGGCCATGGATTTTTACACATTTGTGTGCTATATTATGTGAGGATATGTTTTATGATTTTGGATGATTATTTTGGTAGAGTTTATTGGGTGAAAAATCGTGCATGAGGTAAGGCAGCGAATCTGCCATAAGCACACTGCTCGGCAGTGTTTTGCAAGGCGATTCCAGCCATCCAAAAGGTTCCCAAAAATTCCCAAATTAATTGTATATCATCTTTCATATGTTTTCTATACTTTGGTAAATTTTCAGAAGGTTTGGAGCTCTTATGATTTATTTATGAATTTGTAAACATCACTGCCCATCTGGAATACATTTTTGGTAAACAATCTTTGGGAGGCCATAAGTAAAGTTTCAATCGGTGAAAACCTTTGAAACTTGAATATGTCACTCTAGACTCCCGTATCTTTCTTTTGACATCGGTCTCACCATTTTTGAGTAAGGGAAACAACCGTTATAAATTCTTGAAATCTAGTTCTTATTCCTTGTACCATCCAGTAGATTTTACAAACCTACGACTTTGAGGTGGCAAAGGCCGACTTAAATCTTTGATTCTCAAGCCTATCTTTCTACTGAATATTCACTGACATGTTGGGAACTTACTTGTTCAGTTTTATAATTTTTGGTGAAGCCTAAAGTGGTTTTTCCGATTTATGTTCTAAATCTGCCAAACTTGAACTCTTTTTGTGCACTGAACTTTAGACAGTCATATCTTCTAAACCATGAATGTTCTTGGAGTAAATCCAACTGTAGAGTGTTATGATCTCTCCCTAGTTTCCAGATTGACCCTTGGGGTTCCCAGTGGAGTTTTGTAAAGGGAGATATGAATTTTTAAAGAAAGCCCACTGACTTGGTTGTAATCTGGAAATCTGAAATTTTCAGATTTTTGCTTGTTAAATACCCATCTTTGAGAGGGCATATCTTGCTCGTTTGAATTTTTTTTCATTCGATTCAAATTGGAGAATGATCCTTGAAATGTCTAGTTTCCAGAATGTCTTTTGGAGCCTCAATTGGAGATCCGAGGCAGATTTGATGTCTGTTGCAAAACAACCTCTTAAGAGCTCAAGTTGTTGAATTATTTTCTATGTATCAAAGTTTATTTTAAAGGATGTTTCATGAAAGATTTAGTATATGTGCGTAACGAGTTTGGGACTATTTATTTTAAATGAGGTCCGTTCTTTTATTTAAATTATGATGGACTTTTAATGAATATTTTTGGGATTAAACTCTTATTTCTTGATTTATATAAATTATTTTTTTAAGGACTTATAAATATGAATTTCGTAGGCCTACTGACCTACTGTGATCGACGGTTTGTCGATGTCTAATAGCTTTGAAAATTTTATAGCAAGTCCCTACATGAGTCTTGAGTACCCTGGTAAAATTTCAAGCCATTCCAACTTCGTTTGATACTTCTTTAAAATGCAAAACCTAAACTGCACATTACTACCGAGAATTTCAGAGAACAGAGGAAAGAGTCATTCATTTCAGTAGCTTCCTGTGTGATCTAGATTTCCAAATTTTTATGGTATTAACCTTATTGTGTTAGCTAGATATCCACCAAAGTTGATCCCAGTTTGACAACGTTTACTATTTTTCAAAAATCCAAGTTTTCGATTGTTCAAAACTGCCGAACATGGTAGATCGTGGTAAAAACGTCATATCTCTCAAACCACTTGGAGTTTTCGACTCTACTTTTTTTTATATGAAACTAGACTCGAAGATATTTCTTTCGGTATGAGTCTCGAGTCCAGAAGATGTCGGAGTCAGAACAGATTAAATTTTGAAGTTGAGTCAGTGTAAAAACAGAGCATGTTTTGATGATGTTTGATTGTGATTCTTATGTGCCTTATGTGTTTGTGTTGCCTATGTGTTTGAATGAGATTAGACGAGGTATGATTGATTTTTGACTGTCTTTAATGTAACGAATTATGGATGCTAGAACCCTAAAACATTAAAAGATACCCTAGGCACGTAGAATTAGACTTTGTCTTATGACAATTTCTTCACGAACTTATCGACTCTTCATCAATGAAGGTTCGGGCGACAGAAAGTGAAGCCGAAGAAGAAACGACTCCACGCCAGCTTTAGGAACAATTGAGGTGGGCATTATTTTATTATTACGTATATAGAGATCCCCTGCGTGACGTAGGCCTCATATGCGAATATATATGCATGATATGTTTTGACTATTTATTCAGTTCTTATGAAATGCTTATATGTTTAATGCCCTTTATGAAAATGAAAATGTTATGAAAATGAAATGTTTATGAAATGATTGACTGCCAAAATGTTTATGTTTTTATATGTATCCTATCTGTGTTGGTTCGCCAACTTTAAAGGAAATCCAATTGGGATCCTATGCTAGACAAAGGTCGCTAGCTAGGGTTAACGTGTACACTTATGGAGACCGCGAGTCGCTTGCGACCGGTCTTGGCGTCCGTGGTAAGGAGGCCTCCTTCCCGGCGCGTGACAGAAAGGACAGATATGGATCATATAGACTGAAAATGGGATGCATCCACCTTTATGAAAATGAACGAAATGTTTTAGTAAGCGCAGGTCATTTATGAAAACCCCTGTGTGTTACTGTTATGGCAGTTCAATTTATATATGTATGCATGTTGTATTTTCGGCTTATGTCACTGAGTATTTTTATACTCAGCCCTGCATGTATTTCTAAATGTGCAGGTTGAGCAGGCGATGGAATGGATCGGTGTTGAGCGGATTTCCCTTTTGATGTTTATGTAATGAAACCTTGAGTATGCATCTCCATATGCATAACTCACACGTTTTTTCGCTGCAAACACTCTGACTTATTCATCATTTCTACTTGAACTTATTACTACTTCATTTTAATTAACTTTCAGTTGGGGTCTAGTCGTTATGGCAGACTCATTTGTGAATTACCCAAGTGGTTATATATATATACCACTAGTTTGTTATTAATGTTGGTTACTTAGTAAATCCCCTTTAATTTCCGTTTCTTATTGTTCACCCCAAGTCATAACCCTGGTTAACCCGTCATTGGGATAGTGGGCTGTGACACTTGGTAATGCCCATTCCAACCACATTCTTTCCGTTTCCGCTCCACTGGACCTTCCTTCCTCAACAACTTCGTTTTTCCCTGGACAGACCTGAACTGACACAAATAAAGAGAAAAATAGGGCCAAATGGCCCAAAAGTCGAAGACGCATCACACCTACACACTTAAACCATACTTGCCCTCAAGTATGTAGGTGGATTCACAGAAGACACGGACGAAAAGTTTGAAAGGTAAGGAATAAAACTACGTGACACGAAACTTGCACCAACATCAAGATCAGATCATACTAACATGCATCATTCAGTTCAATCTAACCACAAACCATAGAGTAATGATTATGCATAAAGTGTGATAGTAGTTTCTCTCTCTCTCAAGTACCAGGCTAAGTGTATACACTCTTACTTTGTTGTACCAGTTCTTCTATGAGTTTGATTGAAAACTACAAGTGGAACACACTAGTATGACTCATCAGAGGGTCTTTGTTTGGTTGTAATGGGGTATACGGTGCAAAGGTGGGATAAATATGGTTCAGTGGCTAATTCAGTATCACCCTTACTCAGCATACAAGTTCAGTAAAACTACAACCAACCTTTTATTCCCCTGTTTTAATAGGGTTCACCCTTTCTTTGATTTTTGGCAATATTTTTTTCATTCATTTGTTTTTTGTGCCCATATTTTCTTTCTTTTCTCCAGTTCTTTGTTTACCATTTCATGCACCCTAACAACTCTTTCTTTTAGATATAGCAATTAGAAAGGCTCAAGAAAGAATAAGTTCGGCTCAAATTGGCATAACAAGGATTTTATCACATTCATCAACAAAGAAAAATCTGGGGCCCTAATCAAAGAAATGTGCCCTAATCACGCAAGTCATTACCAGCAATAGAAGTCCTCAAACAAAATCTAGATTCCCTAGCACAGCAAAGTCTCACCAGAAATATGCGATTTTTCATAAATTTGGCCCTGATCTCACTGGTGGGGTACTATCTGTAAGCTCACAACTACTATCATGCATACCATACTCAACCACCAAATCAAACCATGACCAAAATCAGCATGCATATTCTCATCACCATCAAACAGTGCAAGTAAGACTCGACTCAAACAAGACTCTAAAGACACTAGAACATGAAAATCAAAAGATAAAACAAAACCTAATCTAAAAGTTCAGGGTAAGAAAACTTAATTGTCTAGGTTGGAGGATCTCTCCTCTGCATTTAATCGGTCCATGATTGCCTTAAATCCAACGTCCATTGCTTCCCTCAGAGTTGTTATCTCCGCGCTCAACATCAATAGCTCGTCCTTTACCTCCTTCATCTCAGCCAACAACATCACACTCTCGCTGCTGACAAGGCGGGGTGCATCCTGCTCTTGTGGCCTCCTCGGTTCTGGCCTAGCTGCTGCTCCTTCCGGGTACACCAAATGATACCTCCCGCCTTCGTCGGTCTCAGCCACCCTCCAGCGCACAAACCTTCCGAGATCCAGAAAGCGACTATCGGCCAGAGCTATGTCATCCGGGCTCTTCACGTCGAACTTGACGAGCTTCTCTGCTAAGATGGTCACTAGTGGGAAAAGGGAGAGAAACATGTTAATATGGGTGACCCCATACTGGAATTGAAGTGCCACGGTGAACCCAAAGTTCACCCTTTTCCTCTCCATCATACACCACAACAGGAAGAGTTCCTGTTGCGTGTGAAGGAATATTAAATTGAATTAACGTTCCACTTTGCCCGATGATCGTTTCTTGGTTATTATTAATTTACCATACAACGATTAATTCTTAACATGCTCCTATGAATTTAACAGCTGCACGTTGGAGTTCAGAAATACCTGAAGAATTCAGAAGAATTCGTCAATCTGTCGCTGAACAGGTCAGCCAACTTCAACGCTCCGGTTGACCCCTCAAACGACCTCCAATACGAATTCTTCGTCTTCGAAAGAGCTTTCCGTGGCCGCCTGATTCGTCTGAATCGGAGTTCTGTCGAGGAAGTTATGGCCGTTTTACGGAGACTGCCAGAACTTGGTTTCCTGCGAAAAACTGACTCCAGCTCTGATCTTCTCGACTGTATCCCGCTCAGCTTTCACCGTTGGATGGACAACGAGCTGTGAAAGTCCCAAGAGAGAATTATGCCTATCACGTCTGGTGCCGCTCTAAACTGCTCTCTCAAAACCCTAATTAATTAGTATGTATTGCCTGAGAGCTGACAGCTGTATTTAAAATAAAACAAAATAAGCTGTGGGACGCCAGAATCCTTGTGATAGGCGTGTTCTCTCTTTGCTAGGGCAAGGAGACATTGGGCCAGTCCAGGGACCAAATACAAGGAATAAAGATGGGCCTCAAATAAATTAATTATCTATGGTCAGCCCAGACCATAATTAATTTATAAATATCAGTTCATTCCACTAGAGAACCGATACTGACTTACCCCTTTATTGCCGGTGATGAGTCGGGGGGCTTGTATTTAGACTTATTAAATCTCCGTATTTAAAATATCCGACATCCATTAATTAATTAGAGCTCTGACAACTTAAATTAATTAATCTCTTAATAATTCCTTAAGCAGTACCACTCAAAACTTTATTATTACGCCTGAACTTAATCAACCTGCAGGGTTTAGCGTAATAAACCTTATTGAGCTCCTTAAGGGGATGTCATTATCCTATACCGGATACGGGTACTAATACAGATAATCAAATATCATATATTAACCGCTATCACCCAAGATACAGAGTACTCGAGTTAGTATATAACTTTCACCCATAGTAAGTTAAAGTGATATACGAATTAATATATATATCTGAATACTTATTACTCCCTCCGTCCGCCAAAAGTATTCCACAATTACTATATTTGGCGTCCGCAAAAAGTATTTCACTTTCCTTTTTAAGCCATGGTCCCACCATCCACCTTTATATTTTATCCTTACAAACACTCTTTATTTACAAAAAAACCACCCCAAATTCAATCTCAACCACACATCTCATAAAATGGTGGGGCCCTTTCTCCACTACATTAACATCATCACACATTTTATTAAACTCCGTGCCCGGTCAAAGTGGAATACTTTTGGCGGACGGAGGGAGTAGTATTAAGATTTATAAGTCACCGAGATCTTGATTCTTCACTTAAGTCAGATAGAAGAATACAACTCAACTGTGGTCCTATCAATACGTAATGACGTACCAGTATAGACAAGTAGTCAAGACAAACTACTTCCATCTATACTGCAGCCTAAACCAATAACTTGTCCTAGAGTTATTTCGGCTGTGATCATATTATATCTCTTAAGATTATTCCAATTATACGATCTTCTGTGATACACCGTATAACCGTATAATCTACTTATATAGAGATAAAGAACATACATATGCAATCATGAACACAATCAGATAGGAGATTAGATAGTGAACTTAGGAAACATTGTATACAAGCATAAAACGTTCTTGCTTTCAGTATACAAATCCAATAATCTCCCACTTATACTAAAGCAAACTTTTAGTATACAATGCGTCTATTTACCAATCACCTAACACTTCTCCCACTTATACTTAAAGTTTCCTAAGTGGGTGGCATCAATCTGGCATCAATCGCATTCCCATCTTTCAATGACCATTTGCGATAAGCCTTTTGTGAAAAATCAGTAGGTTTCTCCAATATGTGAGAATTTATTCTTTGAGCACATAACCTCGATTTACGAATAATCGTATAACTTGGTACTTACTCTCCATGTGTTTGACCCCTTGTGGTTCTAGGATTCCTTAGAGTTTGCAATTGCACTTGAGTTATCACGAAGGTGATGCTCTCACGCAAACTAGGAATCACCTTTAGATCCTGGAGGTAGTGGTCAAATCAAAAGGTTTTACCTCCCAAGGAAAACACATAGCTCGAGGTAATTATTCTTTGTTCCGGTCAGCCTGCTCAGCTACTCGGTCTTGGGCATACTGATTGTTGTACCTTGGTATACCTTGGCCTTTGCTTAACATGGATAGCATTTTACCGAACGGAGATCACCCGTTAGGCCCCTACTGCCCATGGTTTCGAACAGATCCTTCCGGAACCACGAGATTCAACCGAAAGAACAAGTGCCTCACGAATGTTTACATGTCAACAACAATTATTTCCACCCCTAAAACCTCACCAAGGGAATTACTCACACATAACGCAATTCATAAATACAAAAGGGATTAAACACATTATAGAACGAAAAGAAATACTGGAATAGATAAATAGTACCTAGGCTTCAAGCCTTCGAACTTGTTCAAAAGTAGAAACACAACGGAAAATGGAAAAGCACGAAAATGTAAATTGTTTCGGATGCCACACACGGCGGACTTAATTGAATACTAAAAGTAAAAACAAGAGTTTCAAGGTGCCAAGAGCTTCTTCACGCTGCACACCATTAGTCTTTTATACTGCCGGATGGTAGAGGCCTAACCCTAGCTGCGCCGGTTCCAAATCTTCGCCGGGATCTTCTTTCCTTAATTAGTTCGATCTTTGATTGATCCTGATTGAAGATGGCGTCCAGCTGCAAGCTTAGTCAACCTTTCCCATTCCTTCGATCCTTCCAGTTTCTTCTTCCACCTTCTACTTGTTTCTTCGAGATCTCCGAGATTGACCTTCCTTTTATGGCTCTGGCTGTCTGCTTCTCATGGTAACGATCAGACGGATTGCTCTCTTTGGTGTGACTTATACCAGGTGGGTTGCTCCAGGTTCCCATGCCCCAAGTTGAATTGGAGAGGTACTTGTTGGCCGAAGCTCCATGCTGATAAACATGACTTAGCAATCCAGGCTCGGTAATGCCCATTCTGACCGCATTTCTTCCGTTTCCGCTCTGCTGACCTTCCTTCCTTCACAACTTCGTTTTTCCCCCTGACAGACCTGTACCGACACAAATAAAGGGAAAAATAGGGCCAAAAGGCCCAAAAGTCGAAGACGCATCACACCTACACACTTAAAGCATACTTGCCCTCAAGTATGTAGGTGGATTCACAGAAGACACGGACGAAAAGGTTGAAAGAAAAGGAATAAAACTAAAAGACACGAAACTTGCACAGACTTCAGGATCAGATCATACCAACATGCATCATTCAGTTCAAACAGACCACAAACCAGAGTAATGAACATGCATAAAGTGTGATGGTAGTCTCTCTTCTTGCTAAAGCACCGGGTTAAGTGTTTACACTCATAATTTGCTGTGCTAGTTCCTCTAAGAGTTTGATTGATGACTACAAGTTAAGCACACTAGTATGACTCATCAAAGGGTCTTTGTTGGGTTGTAATGGGGCATACGGAGCTAAGGTGAGGTATATATGGTTCAGTGGCTAATTTCAGTATCACCCTTACTCAGTATACACATTCAGTACAGCTACAACCAACCCTTTATTCCTCCATTTTCAATGGGGCTCATCTTTCCTTGGGTTCTTTTGTGGGCAATAATTTTATACAATTTTTTGTGCCCAGATTTTCTTTCTTTCCTGTAATTCCTTGTCCACCATTTTATTCACTACATAAATTCTTTCTCCTAGATATATCATTAACAAAGCTCAAGAAAGAATGAATTCGGCTCAAGTTGGCATACAAGGGATTATCTTTTCACGTTAAACATCAAAGAAAAATCGGGGGCCCTAAGTCAAAGAATCGTGCCCAAATCACACAAATCAAGTACTAGCAAAAATGAGTCCTCAAACAAAGTCAAGATTTCCTAGTCACAGCAAATTCTCACCATAAACATGCATTTTTCAATTTGGTCCTGATCTCACCGGTGGGGTATTCTCAGTATCCTCACAACTACCATCATGCATTTCATACTCAATCCACCAATCATACAAAAACAGAAATCAGCATGCATAATCTTTCACCATCAAACAGTGCAAGTAGACTCGACATCAAAAACAGATTAAACAGACACTAAGACAAGAAAAGCAAAAGATAAAATAAAACCTAATCTACGAGTTAGGGGGAAAAACTTAATTGTTTTGGTCGGAGGACCTTGCCTCCGCATTCAGCCGGTCCATGATTGCTTTGAAGCCAGCTTCCATAGCCTCCCTCAGGGTTGTGATCTCCGCACTCAGCATCAGCAGCTCATCTTTCACTTCCTTCATTTCCGCCAACAACATTACGCTCTCGCTGCTGACAAGGCGGGGTCCCTCTGGCTCTAGTGGTCTCCTCGGTTCTGGTCTAGCTGCCGCTGCTCTCTCAGGATACACCAAACGGTATCTCCCGCCTTCGTCTGCTTCGACCACCCTCCAACGCACGAACCTGCCCAAGTCCAGAAAGTGACTTTCGGCCAGGGCTGCATCATCTGAGCTCTTGGTGTCGAACTTAATGAGCTTTTCTGCCAAGATGGTCACCAGTGGGCAGAGCGAGAGGTACTTGTTGGTATGGGTTACCCCATACTGAAATTGAAGCGCCACGGTGAGCCCGAAGTTCACCTTTTTCCTCTCCATCATGCACCACAACAGAAAGACTTCCTGTTGGGTGACCACATTGGAACCTTCCAGCCGGCCGTAGATGTTGTAGGCCAGCCACCTGTGGCAGATTTGCAAGGCGGGGTCCCTGATCTCGTTCGATTTGCTGATGTTTTTGACATACTTGCTTCCGGTAGACACCAGTGACCAGTAATGGTCAATCCGACTCCTCCACTCCGGTGTGGCTATGGTTTCGGCCTGCTTGTACTCCTCATCATAGACTTCTGTGGCTTCCATCACCCCCAGGTGGATATTCAGCTCGTTGATCGAGAGCGGGAATATCCTACCTTGCATCTGGAACCGCAAGGTACCTGGGGTCTCAATTGTGTAGTTCCCTTTGGGCTTAAACTCGACAGTTCCCATGAACTCCTCCGTCAACTTCTGGTATGCTTTAGGGTTCCACTCCAGTATCTTCTTCCAACCAATCCCTTCAAAGTAACCCTCTACTTTCTCCTTGATCCCCAAATCCTCCAAAGCTTCAGTCACCAGAAAATACCAAGGGGTAATTTCTCTGTTTTGCAGGACGGCATACCTCTGATTTTCTCTCGGTATGACCACTCTGGAAGCAGTGGTGCGTATCAGCCCCTTTTGCTTCGCAAGTTTCGGCTTTGCAGTAGTGGCTGTACTGGAGGTGGTTTTCTTTGGTGCCAAAACCTCCTCAGATTTGGAGCTATCCACGGTCTCAGTTCTCTCTGGGTCTACTTCCATTGGCTCCTCCATCTCCTTGGCCTTCCCTTTTTCGGCTGCAGTGGGTTTCCTTGTTTTCTTACTCTGCTCAGCTTTTGTTCGGGTCTTACTGCCTGCCGGTGCCGGTCTGGCCTTGACTGGTAGTGGGGGCTTGGCAACATCTAGCTTCCTTTTTACTCCGGGTCTCTTGCTCTGGGGTGTCGGGATTTCTACTACCTTTTCCTGAACGGCCTCAACTTCCTCCACTTCATCATCCTCTTCCTCGTCCACCTTCTCTTCTTCGCTCTTCTCCTCCTCCGCTTTCTCTTGTTCCTCCTCTTCCGTATCTTCGGAAGCTGTTCTTCCCTCTTGCACGGAGGTTTCTGGAATTTGTGGTTGCGGTTGAGCTTGAATAGGTGGTGATGCGACAGTGGACCGCGCCGGAGTTGCTCTGCTCGCCTGAGCCTTCTTTGATTTTTTCACAGGAGGGGTGAGCTCGGGCTTTCCCTCTTCCGGTTGCGTCGACTCGGCGGCTGCTCTTGCTACTTCTCGTTCCTCTTGTAGGAGGACTTCGGCACGCCCCTTGTGGGGAGGAAGATCGTGGGTGGGAGGCTTTGAATATGGTAAGTGTGACGGTTATGGCAGAAAAAGAATTTTTAAGGAAATAAAAACTTGGCCAAAATTTGAAATTCAAATTTCTGCGGAAACCGAAGAGTTGCAGTCACATCGCCGCCTGCCTTTGACACGCTCGCGTCATCTCCCTCCGTAAGCCCTCTTCCAGACCGTTCCAATCCCTAACTCTCCACCTACACACTTTGCAACGCAAAGTGGGCTTGGATCAACCTCTGGGCCTCTTTCCGAATTATCTCGGTCTGACTTTCCTGCATGTTAGTGCATCCAAACAAAAACAAAACAGCTTTAAAGAAAAAGAAAATTCGGTATAGACCATACCGAAGTAACCACACTGGGTTGCCTCCCAGCAATCGCTCTTGTTTCTCGTCTTGAGCTCGACCTTCCTTCACTCTTCATTCGTATTCAGGGTCGAGAAGGTGGCACTCCTCCTTCTCTTTTCCTACTTCAGCAAGCTCATGATAGGGCTTTAAGCGATGCCCATTCACCACGAATGTATCAATTCCATTGTGATCATATACTTCAATGCTTCCATTTGAAAAGATTCCTTTGATCACGAATGGTCCTGACCACTTTGAACGAAGCTTCCCAGCCATCATCTTGAAGCGTGAGTTGAAAAGTAGGACTTTTTGTCCCACCAAGAATTCCTTCTTCCTGATTTTGGCATCATGGATCCTTCTGGTTCGCTCTTTATAGAGCACCGCATTATCGTAAGCCTCCAACCGAAGTTCTTCCAACTCACTCAGCTGCAACTTCCTTGCTTCTCCGGCTAGGGTCATACTGAGATTGATTTGCTTGATTGCCCAGTATGCCTTATGTTCAACTTCCACAGGTAAGTGACATTTTTTCCCATAAAGTAGGCGGAACGGGGACATTCCAATGGGTGTCTTGTAGGCAGTTCTGTATGCCCATAACGCATCCCCCAAATGGTCACTCCAGTCTTTACGGTTGGGGTGCACCACCTTTTCCAGGATGCTCTTTATTTCCCTATTGGAAATCTCGGCCTGGCCATTTGCTTGGGGGTGATATGCAGTGGTGACCTTATGTGTCACCCCCATCTTCTTGGTTAGTGCTCTGATAATGGCATTACAGAAATGAGACCCTTGGTCACTGATTAGAATTTTGGGTATACCATATCTCCCGAACACTTGTTCCTTCAGGAATCCTGCCACGGTATGAGCATCATTGCTTGCGGTTGCCTTGGCTTCAACCCACTTTGATACGTAATCTACCGCCACCAAAATGTATTCGTAGTTCTTTGACTTTGGGAAGGGTCCCATAAAGTCAATCCCCCATACGTCGAAAATTTCGACCGGCATGATCAGAACTTGTGGCATTTCATCATTTGCGGTAATACCTCCAGTCATCTGGCACTTCGGGCAGCTCTGTACCCATTTCCTTGCATCCGCGAATATGGTGGGCCAGTAGAATCCACTCTTCAAGATTCTGTGGGCCGTGCGCTTTCCTCCAAAATGTCCGCTATTTGCTGTTCCATGACACATGTCCAAAATTTGGGCATGCTCATCCTCAGGTATGCATCTCCGTATGACTTGATCTGCTCCAGTCTTCCAGAGATATGGATCCTCCCAGTAATAATATCGTGCTTGCACGAGTAACTTCCGTTGTTCGAATCTTGTCAATCCTGAGGGTAACTCTTTGGTAATCAGATAGTTAGCTATATCCGCATACCAGGGTTCCTGCTTGGTTAGAGTATACAGTTCTTCTTCTTCCTCCAGGATGCTCATGGAATATAGTCTCTCGTCTGGGAAGGTATCGGTAATGGGCATACCGTCATCTTCTTCCAGTTGTAACCTGCTCAAATGATCTGCTACGAGGTTCGCAGCTCCTTTCTTGTCCCTTATCTCTATATTGAACTCTTGTAGTAGCAGAATCCACCTGATGAGTCGAGGTTTCGATTCCTTCTTGGCCATCAAGTATTTCAACGCGGCATGATCCGTGTAGACCACCGCCTTTGTTCCCAAAAGGTAGGAACGAAACTTCTCTATGGCAAATACCACCGCCAGTAGTTCTTTCTCAGTATTGGTATAGCTGCACTGTGCTGGATTCAGTGTTTTGGATGCGTAATAAATCACGCAACTCTCTTTTCCTTTCTTCTGTCCCAGTACTGCTCCAACGGCGTGGTTGCTGGCATCGCACATGATTTCGAACGGTATGTCCCATACCGGTGGTTGAATAATGGGGGCCGATACCAACTTGTTTCTTAAAATTGTGAATGCCTCCTTACAATCATCGTCAAACTCAAACGGCACATCTTGTTGAAGAAGTCTGGTCATGGGCTGGGCAATCTTGGCAAAATCTTTGATAAATCGCCGGTAGAAGCCTGCATGGCCTAGGAATGCCCATATGTGCTTTACGGTCGTCAGGTAGGGTAATTTGGCGATGGAATCGACCTTCGCCTTGTCCACTTCAATACCCCTTTCTGAAATCACGTGCCCAAGCACTATTCCTTCCCTTACCATAAAATGGCATTTTTCATAATTAAGGACTAGGCTTTTCTCCACACATCTTTTCAAGACAAGCTCTAGATGCTTCAAACATGTGTCGAAAGAGCTACCATATACGGTGAAGTCATCCATGAATACTTCAATGCAATTCTCCAATAGGTCGGAGAAGATGCTCATCATACACCGTTGAAAAGTTCCCGGAGTGTTGTAGAGTCCGAACGGCATTCTCCGGTATGCAAATGTCCCAAATACGCAGGTGAAAGTGGTTTTCTCCTGGTCCTCATGTGCCACAAAAATTTGCATGTATCCAGAATATCCGTCTAGAAAACAGTAATAGGCATTACCGGCCAACCTCTCCAACATCTGGTCGATAAAGGGCAGTGGGAAGTGGTCCTTCCTGGTTGCATCATTCAGCTTCCTGTAATCAATGCAAACTCTCCATCCAGTTTGCAATCGGGTGGGCACAAGCTCGCCTTGATCATTCTCCACAACCTGTATCCCTGACTTCTTCGGTACGACATGGACTGGACTTACCCATTGGCTATCGGATATGGGATAGATGATTCCCAACTCCAGCAGCTTGAGAATTTCCTTCAGCACTACCTCTTTCATGACCGGGTTCATCTTCCTTTGAGAATCTCGAACGGGTTTGGCTCCCTTCTCAAGGTAAATGTGATGCATGCACTCCGTGGGACTGATGCCTTTTATATCAGCTAAGGTCCAACCGATGGCTTCCCTATTTTCTCGTAATACTCTGACCAATCGGTCTTACTGCACGACGGTTAGATCAGAACTCATGATGACTGGTAACGTCTCTTCTGGTCCCAAATAAGCATACTGTAAATGCTTAGGTAATTGTTTGAGCTCCAAAACGGGTGCTTTCTGAATCGAAGGTAACAGCTTCTCGTTCTGCCCATACTGAGCCAATAACTCCGGTTTGCTTGCCTCTGCTCCCCCAGCTAGATAGACTTCCTGGATTAATTCCTTGATCTTCTGGTCTACCTCCACCTCGGCTTTTAAAGTGCTTTCTCGGAGGGAGTAGAGCTCCATGATAGCTTCCTTCATTTCATCGTCCTCCATATGTTCAGCATCCCGATCAGTCAGACCATATTGAATCACCTTCTCTGTGGTATCCCTGGAATCGAAAGTAATTCCTTGTTCTTGCACCAAGGGTTCAAATACATCGACCATATCCACCGTCTCCATTGCTTGTTTCCTCTTCATGGTCTCATAGATATTGAATTCCACTTGAACTCCGTCGAACTCACATGTCAAGATTCCGGTTTTCATATCGATCTTGGTTCCGGCGGTCATCATGAACGGTCTTCCCAATAGTATGGCATTCTCTCCAGTTTCAGGTCCGGTATCTAGAACATAGAAGTCTGCTGGGAAAATCAAATCCCCAACCTTGATCAGCACGTCTTCCACTACTCCTTCCGGGTAAGCGTTGGACCGGTCAGCCAACTGTATGACCACACGGGTGTCCCTCATCTCGCCAATATTCAATCTCTTGTACACAACCAATGGCATCACATTAATGGAGGCTCCAAGATCCATCATTGCCTTATCCATGTTGGTTCCTCCTATGTTGCATGGAATGGTAAACATCCCTGGATCCTTTCGCTTAGTGGGTAGCTTCCGTTGGATCACTGCCGAAACACTTTCTCCCATCACGTACCGGACTTCTTCCTCCATTTTGACTTTTCTTGAACAAAGGTCTTTCAAGAATTTGGCATATTTGGGGATTTGCCTGATAGCATCGAGTAAAGGTATGCTCAACTCAACCTTTTGAAACATCTTCATCATTTCACTTGCTTCCTTCTCTCTAGCTTTCTGTTTCAAGCGTCCCGGGTAGGGTGCTTCGGTTGGGTTGCTACCTCCAGCTTGTTCATCGGTTGGACCCTTCCCGTGCTTATTCCAGCCTCCTCGAAGCAATTCAGGTTCTGCTAACAATTCTTCCTCCTTTTCTTCCCCCTCAGGAAACTCGGTTAGCACCACTTGGGCATGCTCTCTGGGGTTGATTCCCATGGCTGGGAGTTTACCAGCGTTCTCCTCTAGTTTGGCCACTGCCTTAGTCAAATGACTAATTTGCTGGTTAGTTTGGTTCATGCCGGCACGAATTTCATTGCGAAACTTCTCGCTCTCCTTAGCCATGCTTTCAATTGCTTCTTCCCAAGGTGCTCTCCGATGTGGGGGTTGGTAAGGAGGCTGTTGCTGATTCTGGTTGTGGTGTTGAGGTGGTCCTAACTGGTACTGTTGTTGATGCTGGTTCTGATTATACTGAGGACGTTGCACTAGTGCGCCCATATTGTTCTGCTGTTGGGGTTGACCATCTTGCTTCCACCGAAAGTTGGGGTGATCTCTCCACCCAGGATTGTAAGTATTTGCATAAGGATCGTACTTCCGTGGTGTAACACCCCGTACTTTTCCTCATGTTGTGAGATAGTGTCTTAACACTAATAAGAGTACTGAGATGTCGAAATACGAGACTACTTTTTTTTATGAGTAGATAAGACAGATTGTCTTTTAAATAGAGATACGAGTGAGTAAACCGATGATAGAGTTAGAATGATGAGATTTGAGAAATGAGTTGAGATAGAGATGCTGATTGAATTGAGCTGAGATTTTATTTTATTTCCAACTACCGGGAATAGAATTACCGGATACCGAATTATCAGTGACTGACTGTCCTATTAAGAAAAAGAGGAATACTGAGTTGGAAATAGAGTCGAGGAAGAAAGAGTGAGAAACCTTGATAAATAGAGTCGGTCAGAGAGACGTCTAGCTTATTTGAGTCTGCCGACTGTTTTGATGTGATGTTATGTGAATTTACGTGACTGAATGATTATGTGATTTTGTGACGTGTGTCAATATGACCATATTATTATGATTTTTATTTAAAACCTTAGCACTTGGGAATTTTTATTAAGTTTCCAAAGAAAGTGCGGTTTATTTTTACCGAGAAATCGAACGATGCCGGTTTATGGAAATTTTTCCAAGCATAATTTTTTTTTTTTAAATTATTTTTCCTATGATGAGAAATATTATAATTGAGTGAGTGCACTAATATTAGTGCTATAATTATTTTATTTTGGTCACATGAATAATTATACTATGGTACTTTATAAATGAGTAATATTTCCATAGTTTTTGTGATTATTATTTAATCACCCTTCTCACATGATTTATTTTTAATTTCCCAAGTATGAGACTAATTACTAAAATTTACTAAGTGTAGAGATTGAGAGAGTAGAGATTTAGAGAGTAGAGATTAGAGAGAGTGTAGAGATTAGAGTGAGAGAGAGATCATGCATTTATTTGCCAAATATTCCCTAAGATATCAAGATCTCCTTTAAAGATTCACAAATCTTTACAAGATTGGCAAAATCCTCACAAATCTTGCAAGATAATTCTCTCTCTCCCTCCACCCATTTTCGAGCTCTCTCTCTCTCCCTTCATCTCTCTACTTTCCTCCATTGTTAGCCATAGATGAGACCTCCGAAGCTTCACCAAAATATGCCAAACACATAAATCACCAACAAAATTCCACCTAAACACCTCCTATCAACTTGAATCCAAGGAAATCCTTGAAGATTGGCTTCAAGACTAGTGAGAGAAAGTTTGTTTGTTGGTGAAAAACTTGAGTAAGTGATCTCTATATTCATAGATTAAACTTGTATGATGATATATATGAGTATATTTGAAGGATTGAAGCAAGAAAATCACCCCCTCTTTTATTCTTCAAGATTTTCGAAAATTTGGGTGTTCTACCCTTCAAAAAATTTTCTTCTTCTTTCCTTGAATAGAAGTGAGAAAAATGATCTATGTGATGTTTGGTAATGATTTGTGTGTGTTTTGAAAAGCTATGCCTTGTGATGTAAAAATTTGGTTAAGTTAGTTTACCCCAATTTGGGAATTTTTGAGTTGATGATTAAAGTGATGAATTGATGGTGAAGAGGAGTTCATGAGATGTATATGATGATGATTGATGGAGTAAATTGAGTATATGATGTCAAATGGTGATTTTGATATGAGTTAGTTTACTAAAATTAGGGCTATGTGTATCTATGCTCTAATTTGTAAATGGATGGAGTATATGTGAGTTTAAATGACTAAAATTGATAGATATATGATGAGATTAAAGATCCATGTGAGTTTATAAAATTTCAAAGAGTTTAGTTTGGTAAAAATTAGGACTTTCTTGTCTATGTGTCTATTAAGTGATTTAGCTTAAGATATATGTTTTTGAGCATGATATTAGTGTTTTAATATGTTTGATTAAGTCTAATGTAAGCTAAGTAAAATTTGGACTTAGTTTAGTTTGAAGGAGTTTTTGAGTTCTCTTATGATGTGGGGTTAACGAATGATAAAATGAGGTCAAATTGATTTATGATCATTTTGTGAAGTTGTCATGTTTTTGTTGAGAGTTTATGTGAATATATGAGTTTTTATTAAAGTTTGGTTGGTATGATTATAGGGGATTGATGTGTATAAAATGAGTTATATGAAGTATGAGGTCATTTTGAATGATTGAGTGTTTTTAAGCATGAAATTGAGAAGAGGATTTACTTGATACGTTGTAGAAACGTTTTCCTTGAGATTTGAGTTAAGATGTAAAAGAGGAGAGTTAATTTGAGTATGATGAGTATTTTAAATGTTTTTGAATGTTTTTGAGTGTTATATGTGTTTAAAATGAGCTTTGATTGGTTTTCTTTGAAGGAATGTTGAATTGAGCATTTAAGAGTTTGAGATGAGTTTTTGGTGATTTTTCGTAGGCTACTGACCTACTGTGATCGACGGGTTGTCGATGTCTAATGGCTTTGAAAATTTTACAGCATGTCCCTACATGAGTCTTAAGCATACCGGTAAAATTTCAAGTCATTAGGACTTGATTTACTATTTTTATAAAATGCAAAACCAAATCTGCACATTTCTACCGGGAATTTCAGAGAACAGGGGACAAAGTCATTCATTTCAGTCGCTTCCTGTATGATCTAGCTTTCCAAATTTTTATGGTATCAACCTTACTGTATGGGCTAGATATCCACCAAATTTGAGCTCAGTTTGACAACGTTTACTATTTTTCAAAAATGAATGTTTCCGAGTGCTCAAAACTGCCGAATATGGTAGACCGTGGTAAAAACGCCATATCTCCCAAACCACTTGGAGTTTCTGACTCTACTTTTTTTTTAAATGAAACGAGACTCAAATACCTTTCTTTTGGTATGATTCTGGAGTCCAGGAGATGTCGGAGTCAGAACGTGTTAAATTTTGAAGTTGAGTCAGTGGGAAAACAGGACATGATTTGTTGATGTTTGATTGTATTTTCTTATGTGCCTTATGTGTTTATGTTGCCTAAGTGTTTTAATGAGATTAGACGAGTCTTATATGAGAGATAAATCGAGACTTGGAACCATGATTTTCTTGAAACCTATCCTTGGACTTAAGGATTTGAATTGAGTGAAGAAGTTTATGTAGAGTTGATTAAGAGATAGAATATAAGATAGAGCATGAGTTAAGGCATGAGTTTTTGTCGTTGAGTTCTAATCGAGATTCATTTTATGACATGAACCTACGATGATGACGATGATCCCTGAAGACACGAGCAGAGCAGGGAAGTAAGTAACTCCGCTTTGACGGGAGTTTTTGAGTAAGGTCTTCAGGTGGGCAATATTTTGAGTATACGAATATTATATGAGCTTTCTAAAATTGTTTAATGATGTTATGAGATTAACAAATGTTTTGAGATAAATGATGTTTGAGAACTGTTTGACTTGCCAATTTTTGATGTTGAGCTTGTATGTTACCCTCTACTGATGAGACGAATTCGGATCCTGCCAAAAGCGGGGTTGTGTACACAGAGGTGATCGTGAGCCGTCTTCGGGTCGGCCGGTCACGGTGCTTGAGAAGGAGGCCTACTTCTCAGTACCTTAATAATGATGAGTTGTAGATGTGGTACATGCATGATGATGAGTACTTTGATAGCGCTATCGTTTCTTTATGATATCATAATTATGAAAACTGCATGCACAGATTCATTTACGCTAACTTTATTTCTGTGTATTGCTGAGATGTGGCAAGCTTCAAACTTATAGCTCTATGAGCACCTTTCTTGTTTTTCGGCGTTTGCCCACTGAGTATTATATACTCACGCCCTGCATGTATTTCTAAATGTGCAGACTAAGCGAGGAGTGAGATTGGTCTGGTGCTGGCGGGGAAATGTTGGAGGATGTATTTACTTTATCGTATTTCCATTTTGACGATAAAGTCTTGATGATTGATATACTTTAATTTTCTTTTGAAGTTAAGCGATGTACTCACGGTTATATGTCTTCATACATATAATCGGTTCGCCTTTTGCTGCGATACTCTGCATATTATGATTCCTTACGAAAAATGAGCGATACCCGTTTTGTTTTTGTTCGTGAAAATCCTGATAATTAAAAAGTTATAACGACATTGACGATTTTACCCTTGGGTTCATTTATAATGATTTCTTTAACACCTTTTGATGCGAGCTTCCGCTTGATGTTCGACCTATTCTTCTTATCTTTTATTCTTTTAAAAATAGTCGTATCGATACTCGTACCCCACTATCACTAGTGTCGGGAATCGGGCTGCGACAGGGTGGTATCAGAGCAGGTCGTCTGCTCTGAGTCTATTGCTTGACTGAGTTGAACCTTTGATTGTTTCTACTCTTTTAAAATTGAGTACTAGCCTAATTTGAATTCTTAGGCTAATTTGAGAGAGTCAGTTTGAAACGAAACCCCAGCACCCCATCTCCTCCGGCTTAACGAGGTAAGAGGTTGATGTTGTTTCTTGTTGCTTTCTTGTTGAGAGCTGAGTTTGATTCACTAATGAGTCATGTATTGTTTTAATAACGAAATTGTTTGAGATGATGAATTCCGATACGAGGCAGTTGATGTGGAATACGAGGAGAGATGTTGAGGCTAGTATAGCCGATGCCCTACAGTACCAAACGAGGATGAAGTCGAGAAGAGGCAGCGATACAGAGACGATATAGCGAGACGATGCGCCGTTGGTTCAGGACTAATGGACCAAGAGAGGGCGATACTCTTGGAGAATTTCTAGCGCATTACCACCGTCGTTGGTTGGAGACTAGTATCTACGGGATTGACGAGGCTGAGGCCATCACTCACCTGATTCCACAGCTGCCCCTCGAGTGGCAGGACTGGGCGACTTCGCTGGTGCCGCAACATATCTTGAGGACTGAGTTTAGGCGTTTCGTGAGCGCCGATTTTCGTGGTTTCATCGCAACGTTGAGCCACCGCTACCTTGCTTATGGCGAGCCACCTTCACCGCCGTATGGAGAGTCTGAGGGACCAGCCCAGGGAAGGGAGCTTGTTGTTGTGCCCCCACTTCCCGAGGAGCCATTTCCGATTGCCCCTCTACCCCCAGCTGATCCGATTCCAGTTTCTTTTGAGCCTGATGTTTCAGAGCCAATGGACTTCGAGGCGTACTCTCCAGTGGTAGAGCATGACCCGTTTGCGTTTCTATCCCTTATTCCTTTTCCCAGCGCTGAGTTACCGCCTTGGGATTTGACTCTGGCAACGGCACCTTTGCCATTGCCACCTGTTGAGTCGGCATAGCCGATTGTTTCTGTTGAGCCTCAGATACAGTATGTGCCCTTTGATCCTTATCCGAGGGTTTGCCCCGTTGTCTGAGCCGGGCACTTTAGCTTTTCAGACGTATATACACTCGATTTTATATTCACCGTCCCGAGACGCCCATGAGGGAAGGTCTCGGCCAGTACACCTGGACAGTGATGAGGAGGACCCGGATGAGGAAACTCCAGAGATGACGGTTGGCCACGGAAGGACCCAGCCATTACAGCGTCATATTACTGCCGACAGAGTTGAGACGTGGGTACCTGTTCCCGAGGTGCCGATTTATGGTCCGATGATGGACACCGATGTCGAGGATGAGCCGAGCGACGATAGTGTCTACCGACTGATCGACGAGTACGAGAGTCAGGAGTCGGAGCCGAGCGAGGAGACGGAGCCGAGTGAGGATATGGAGGTTGACGATGCGATGAGCAGGATTTCAGAAGACGACGACTAGCGATCACGTGTATCTAGTAGACACGTACATACGTATAGATGCATAGTCGATATATACGTATATGTATATATATAGGAAGAGAGGCATAGTATAGTGTGTATGTGCAGATAGTATATATCTATAGGTGCTTAGTACCTATGATGCTTGTATAGTTAGAGCATCATTATAGTGTTAGGACCTTTGTACATAGGATCCTACTTTTGTAAAAGACCTCGAGAGAGAGGCAATTTTCCTTATATATGTATATACAGAGATGTAGTTGATTAGTGAGTTTCACTATCTTTATCAGAGCTTTGAGAATGATGATGATGTTGATGCTTGATGAAAAATGAGAAATAGAGATTGATGGGAATTTCGAACGATGATAGACGAGAAATAGAGTAGACGAGAATTTTGAGAACTTTGAGATCACAAATGAGATATAGAAGTGAAGTAAGAAAAACGAGGATTTGTATTTTGTAATGACGAACGGTTAGTTTAGAAGTCGATAGTTATATATCTCTTTTTCCTTTATAGTATACCTCCGAGAAGAAGAGGGAACCGAAGGAACATAAACCGAGAAGAAGATGAAGAAGAGGAACAGAGAAACCAACCGTTGAGATAATACGACGAGAGTTAGAGATTTCATCGCGATTTAGGGACACGACCCTAATAGGACGAACGTATAATGGAGACTCATGGGATGCATAGATACTATTGACCAATTGTACTTCGCAATAGAGGTACTTTCACCGGGACCGCGCGTATTATCGCTAGAGTAGTCATGAGGGTAGACTTATTGAGTCCCTATCCCGCTTGGTCGTATTTAAATTTTTCTGCATCCATTTGAACTCCCACAGGAGAAGAACTATTTACTATTGAGAAAATTTTTCCAGATCCACTGTATTTGAGCCTGGCCCGTTTGTGTTGGAAATTTTTACCCCTTGCTTTAACAGTGGACAATATATTCATTTTCCACTTAGTGGATTGTTTCTACCTCCAGTATTGATTTATTTCTATCATATCGTATCTCAGTTTCATTCTAGATTCTGTTCTAGCTTTTGATCTTACCTTGATTGTAACTTCTTCATTATCCTTGAAATAGCACTGGCTATTATGGAATCATTCCATTACTTGAGCTCGTCTTGTTCAAGATCAGACATTTTTATTCATCACATCCTATTCCCTACCACATCCGACAAGAGTTAGGATCGTCTAGGTAATTAGGATGGTATAATAAGAAGAGTGTTTGGAAGAAACTCGAATTATGAGAGCAGTCGTAGAATATAATTATTACGGGACGAGCACGACTTATCGATTATGGATTTTCTTATATTAGCCATGTATTCCGAAAGCTAATCAATTCGAGGACGAGAAGAAGTGATGCTAAGCCAGAATAGGCAATAGCAGATTCAAGAAGATCGAGATGATGGGTTAGAGCAGATAATGTTTTCCACGATAGCAGACTGAGATGACGACTAGTATAGAAGTAGCATCGTCGTAATAATAGGGGATGTTTTATTTTCGTTATGCCCCGCAATTAGTAAGAGTTCTCGAAAGAGAAAATTTTCTTATATGTCTATATGACGATGACCAGAGAGTCTCTATGCTTGAGTAGAGTTTTGAGCTGAGGTTGCGATGATAGACATGAGATATGTCTTTGACGATGAGTTATGAGAATCGAGAAAATATTATGATGTTGAGTAAGAATTTTATGATTTGTGAGTTATGAGAATTAGTTCTAAGGTTGATATATGTTCCCTTAGACTTTTACCGAGAAAGAAAAACCGATCGAAGAAAGAAATAGAGTTGGCGATATGAGATAAAGCAATAAAACCGTAGCTGAATACGAACGTCAGTTTCGCGACTTGGTTCGGTATGCCACTTGTCGAGAAGAGTTGAACGAGAAGATGTTCGATCAGGCTTGAGACAAGAAGTACGAGACGATTTAACGAGTCAGAATGCGGTTATGTGTACTGAAGCATTAAATAGAGCATTTGATATAGAACTGGCAATTCAGCCAGAGAACGTGATTTGAGCTTCAGCACCCAAACGAGTTAGAGCACTCAGACGTACAATCCATCCTTTTCTGGATGCAGGCAAGAAGAAAAGAGAAAATGGGACGACCGAAGTCAAGATCCCCAAGGAGCCGTGGCGGAGTCAAAATACGCCACCGCGACATCAGAACTGAGATGAACAGCCTTATAATTGGCCCAGCTGCCCCAGCAGCAGTTTTTTCAAGGACCGCGAGGGTTATCGCTTTGTCGAAGAGCAATAAATTACGTCGGAGATAACGCAAGATGAAAAAGAATAGCTGTTACACCTGTGAAAGGGTCGGACACTACTCGCATCAGTGTCCGAATCGTCAGCAAAGTGGAAGCGAAAGACGATCGAGTCAGTTTCGACCGCAACTCGAAGCAATGAAGGGAATCCTATCGCTACCTCCACCACAGCGACGACAGCCAGCCTATCGACCACGTCAGTCAGGAAGGCAACTACCAGCCCCGCAGGCAAATCAACCGCATCACCAGAGACTGTTTGCGCTTAAGTAGAAAGCACCAGACAAGAATAGAGGAAATTTGTCAAATATAGGCAAGTTGAATTATGTGCCCATAGTATTTTTGTTCGACACTGAACGTAGAGCTTGCTCCACAACCTCTAAAGAGTAACCGCACCCATAGGTAGAATTACTACGGTTTTATCCGTATGCCCTAACTTAGAATTTAAGTTAAAATCGATTAAGCTCGAGGTTAGAAACCTGAGATTGATGCCTATGTGGCACTTGGATATAATTTTGGAATGGACTGGTTAGAAGAAAACCATGTGAAGATACAATGCAAGGAAAGACGGATATCTTTTCAGCCACCTGGCCAAGAAACTACTTCCTTCATTGGCATTGAGAGAAAATGGAAGAAGATGCCGATCATCTCGGCACTGCAAGCAAGAAATCTCTTGCGAAGAAAAGATACAACCGCGTATGTTGTATATCTGAACCAGAGAGACGAATCCTAGGCAACTGTCGATGACGCGCCAGTCGTGTGAGATTACAAAGACGTTTTCCCTGAAACTTTACCGGGATTTCCCCAGACCGACAGCTTGAGTTTACGATCGATTTAGAGCCTGGCACGGCACCGACGTCGAAAACGTCGTACAGAATGACCCCTGCTGAGTTACAAGAGTTAAAGCTGCAACTCCAAGAACTTCTAGATATGAGTTCCTTTCGACCTAGTGTTTTTCCGTGGGGAGCACTAGTTCTTTTTGTTAAAAAGAAGGATGGAAGCTTGAGGTTGTGTATCGAATATCGAGAGTTGAACAAAGTGACGTTAAAGAATAAATATCCGTTACCCCGGATCGATGATCTATTCAATCAACTACAAGGAGCGAGCACTTTTTCAAAGTTTGACATGAGAACGGGATACCATCAGCTGAAGATATGATCGGAAGATATTTCCGAAGACGGCATCCGCGTATGCATTATGGCATTACTATAAACTCAAAGATGTTTGGAAGATATGTCTTTTCGGTTTGACGAACGTCCCGACAGTATTCATGGATCACATGAACCGCGTTTTTCGCAAATACCTAGACAAGTTCGTGTTAGTCTTCATAGACGATATCCTGATTTACTCAAAGAGTAAACGAGAACACGAAGAGCATTTGAGGATCGTGTTGGAAAGATTACGAGTGGAAAAGCTGTATGCGAAGTTTAGCAAATGCGAGTTTTTGGCTTAAACAAATCAATTTTCTCGCCCATATTGTTTCTGCGAGAGGAAATTAAAAGTGGACCCAGCGAAAGTCCAAGCGATACATGAGTGGAGACCGCCAACACACACCGCACGAGATTCGCAGTTTTCTGGGATTAGCAGGATACTATCGACGTTATATAGAGGGCTTTTAGAAAATCGCTAAGCCATTGACGCACCTGCTAAAGAAAGAAGTTAAGATCATTTGGACGGACGAATGCGAGCGAAGTT